>NC_135155.1:10604333-10906500 GCF_050948215.1 Halictus rubicundus | reverse complement strand
AGTGTAATACACATCAGTCTATCGCCATATCGGCTGAAAGGCTCTGGTGACCTTATTCTCAAGGAACCTCTCGGTATCCTTTTACGACGTACGCGCGGCGGAATGCATAATTTTCAAACTTTTACTAGCCCACTGATCCTTAGCGCGCTCGCAGATGGTACCATCCGCGTTCCAAATTCGTCGAATCCATTGCCGGCCATCCCTATAATAAAACAAGCTTATTATTATTATTCTCGGTGGCGTAGATCCGTACCGTTAGTCTGCAACAGCGCAGTTATCTGAAGGTTTTCTATCGGTGTGCAGCTTTATAGGCTCTGATCACACGATCGCCTAACACACGGAACGCAGACACGAACAGACCCGCTGCCAGCACCCTTTCTGCATAAACTCGTGATTTTTAGCATTATCTGGCCGGTCGTATCGAAAGGTCACATTGTAATATCGAAACTTCTGTCTTAATATTTGATCGAACGTCCGATTCATACATATGTACTTCCCTCGATTCCATGGTATTAGGTCCCGCTGACCATATTACCTGTTGCGAGGTCATGCATAATGCACGAGATCGGATGCAACTGCTGGATAATTTCTCGCACCAATAAGCACGTGTAGCGGTAAAAGTTACTACTCGTCGGCGCAACTGCGAGCAAACAATGCAGTGCACGAATTATTGTTTCAATTTAACTTCTGCCTACGGTGACTGGCCAAATTGTTAGAGGCACCGTATGAAAAATTCATATTTTAACCGCGTGCCGGATAAGGTTATCTGTAATGCCTCTAGACGTGCGTTTGTAATTTTCAAACATTATCACCGCGTGTTATAAAAATAATAAGATGTCCCGGTTTATCGAAACTTGTTCTTATTGCCCAGAATTATTCGCAATGGCAGTGTAACGTATCTTTTTTAATTTGATCAATTTGGCGACTAATTCTTTATTGTACGAATAAATGAATAATTTGAAGTTATGAAACGCATCTTCATTTCATTGTAATTATCGCTCAAGTGACCCCCATTAGCCGCCACTCGCCCCTACGCTATCAATTTTGCCCAGGTGTATAGGTCCGGCCGGACCCGTACGACTCTCCCCAGCTATTTCATCAATTTTTCCCAGCGTTGTATGTTTCCGAGCAAACCGATTCGGCAAACGAGCGGGCTCGGTGACGAGCGAGGAACGCGAACAGCTCGATTAGAGGAGCAATTAATTCCGGCGTAGCCAGAGCCAGGACAATCGTTTAAATAACGTCGGAACAGCCCGCTTTCGTTTATCGTTCGCCGATCTCCGGCGGTCCACGGGCACGGGCAGCGCACCTGTAAATTCTGCAACAACGCGAACGGATCCACTTCTTCGTACCTAATACACATTTCCCAGCGTGGCGTAGTGCGCGATGCACGCGATGCAATTACGGGTTTAACGCACGGGCGATCGCACGCATACTTATGCGCCGGATTAAACCACGACTGCATTCTGCCGATCGGAATGCCTACTTTGAGAACATGTAACTGCGCCGATTAGAGGCCGCGAAACGGACTGCTCTTGTCACACGGGGACGTTTACATTGAAACGCGCGAAAGTCCCTTGGACGACGACGAAGACGGCGACGATCGGTTCTTTCTCTCTCTTTCTCTCTCTCTCTCTCTCTCTCTCTCTCTCTCTCTCTCTCTCTCTCTCTCTCACTCTGTATCTCGTTACACACCGGCGTCGTTTCCACCCAAGCTTTTTTTTTCTTCCCCTTTCGCTTTTACACCGGCCCGATCATTCGACACCTCACATTCCAGCGTCTTTTCCACCGGTGCACCCCAGGCCGCTCACGCGTCACTATACAAGGGGATTAAACAGGGGCTTCGCGTCGACACCTGGAAAAATCGTAATGGCCGGTATCCGACGAATCTTCACTACCGATAAAATGTAATATAATGGCGTCGATCCGGTGGCGTCGGCGTATGAGAACGTTCGCGACTTATCGAGCCGTCGCGTCGCGTCGCGCGGTGGGCCGGATTTGTCAAAACGTGGCCAAAAATCGATTACTCCAATGTAGTTCAAAATCGGTACCGATGTGCAAACCAAAAAGAAAACGAAATGGAGGATTCAATATGGCGGACGTGTAATTGGAAAAAGATCGGATTTCCCTGAAAATTGGTATTTCCATATTTTCTGGGTCGCTGATGTCACAGAATTACAAGAAACAATATGGCTGGTTCAATATGGCGGACGTGTAACCCCAAAAAGTTCGCATTTCTCTGAAAATTGGTATTTCTATATTTTTTGAGTCGCTGAATATCAATCTGATGTCACAGAATTACAAGAAACAAAATGGCTGGTTCAATATGGCGGACGTGTAACTCGAACAAGATCGGATTTCCCTGAAAATTGGTATTTCCATATTTTCTGGGTTGCTGATGTCACAGAATTACAAGAAACAATATGGCTGGATCAATATGGCGGACGTGTAACCCCAAAAAGTTCGCATTTCTCTGAAAATTGGTATTTCTATATTTTTTGGGTCGCTGAATATCAATCTGATGTACAGAATTACAAGCAACAAAATGGCTGGTTCAATATTGCGAACGTGTAACCAAACAATTGTTGCATTTCGGATGCAACAGACGAATCGGACATCGAAATTGCAAGAAACAAAATGGCGGATGTATAATGTTCTCAACTGATTAATATGATTAAGAAAAGAGATAGATATCTGTGTAGATCCTGTGTCCTGGGATTAATCGAGACAATTTTCATTTTGTCCGAAAATTTGCCAGTCCAGTTGTTATTAAAACGAGAATACTGAATTAATCGAGTTCTTATTTATTATAATTGCAGCAGGTGGGTTAGCCGAGGAGAATAAACATTTCCAGACGATATTATTACGTGAATGTTGATCCTTTGTTGGTTAGTACAACAAATGGAAGAATGCATTCCGCCATCGGATCGAAACGTGGCACGCACAAAGAAGAGTGCGACGATGTGTGGGTCGACACGCGAAGTAGGTGAATGGTTCCGCCGTGGTACACGGCGATTGAGCAATGCATTAACGAGGGTCAGGTGTGTCGGCAGAATTATTACTGCACGGATTGCGGTTGACTGGGTACCACTGATCTATTGTGTCTCACCGTACGAGACCATAGATTCTGCCCACTTGATTAGATTCGATCACTCGGCATTGCGACAGGTACTGTGCTAAATTAGGATCGCGAATGCGTAATTACGGCGAGTCAATGAACCGAGAGAAACTTAAATAGAATTGAAAACTCAGCGTCACGCTCGCCCCGAGCGATAAACGCCTCGACATACTTTTACCCGACATCTCAAGCTTCCGTCACCTCGAATCGCCAGAAAAGTCTTTAAAACAATTATCATATTTTATACTGTTCGAACCAATATTATATCGCATAATGAGCAGTTCATAGCGATTTGAAAATTAAATGATACTACAGATTTTGTTCTTATCTTAAGTACATCACTGCAACGATAATAAAGAACAAAGAATTACAAACCTCGTGACACTTTTATATTAGTATAATTTTTTAACAGGCGGTACTGTGAACTATTTAATACTCATTCGTAGAAAATTTTAGATTTGCACAGGGTTCACGGTCTAACCATAACAAATCGTATAACTCTTTGGCCAAGTGTAACAATAAATTGTTATATTCGAACAGAAAGGGTTAACGTAGCAATTGTTACAATTCATTTTAGCGTTCCTTTCGAAGTGATTCGATTTCGTGGGATTTTCTGGGGTGTCGAAAATGCTCCTGAGGTATCCAACTTTTTCGAGTCAAAGCGTACAAACGCAGATTTCAATCGTGTAAGAACCGCATAATTGTTGCTATTACAAAAGCGTGAGCAAAAGGAGCTAAATGAATTGCATAACAATGACGACGACGTAAGCGTAAGATTCAATGGTACGATTCAAAGAAACGATTCGGAGTCGTGCGAATCATTTCGACAAAATCAGCGCGCTCATTTGTCGGAAGGAATGCGACTGAAAACAGCGCATTCCTGGGATTGCAACGGGATTAATGCAACTTTTATTACGCGCCCGGCGCAGCTTCTTCGTTTCTGCGTTACGCAATAGTTGCACGTCCGCGGAGCCGATGCGGATGGTGCAACCAGTTATTAATATTACTGAATCGCGAGCGGCCGAGATGCAGAAGTCTCCTCGTACTTTAGGGGGTTAATACAACTGTATCGTTTATCAACGACAACTGCAAATACGCCGAATGAAATACAGTCGGAGTAATAGCACCCATAAAAAGCACCGACACCCCGAGGGCTCGATCGATAACGCCCACATGCACAGCCATCCGAGCCCTTGTGAGAATTAACGTAACTCTTCGAAATGGAGCTCGGCCGTGCACGGTGGAATACTTATCGCCCCTTGTAATTAAATATCGTGCCTCTCGATGTTCGACAACGGAAACACTTTCGATAGCCTTGCCACAGCCTAGGACTATTAAAAACCTGGGAAATCCTAGGAAAGTCTCAGGATATCCTTTTTATTGTAGATTTTGTGCCAATTTCATTCGCCGAATACTGCAGTTCCTTTTTCCCAGGAAATATTTTCCCCAAAACATGGATTTGTCGCTTGTTCTATATTTTATTTGAATTGCGAACGGTCAGGCTTCACCTACGCATTTATTTATGCATGCGTGTATTTAGTTTTATTTTAAGACGAGGGGCCGACTTTTATGAATTTAACAAGTTCACAAAGCAAAATCGTTAATTATGCAGCCGTACGTAAAGAATTGTTTCATATCTGTGACCAGAGAAGTGGAAGAAACAGAAGAAACGTCAGACAAATGTTATAGTGATCTGATACCGTTATTAATGTGTTAAAACGATTCAGAAAGAAACAACTTTCCACTTTACCTCCGCTAACGTCTATCTGATAGTCTGCTCATTACTGGCTCAATAACTACGAACAAAGGAAGCCAGAACACAATATGTATCTGCAGATACGAATTGCAAAACTGATGAAACACAATTTAGAGAGTGAAAGGATTCCATTGTATGATTTATAACGTGCCGTTCGCGTTCGGGCAGCAGTTTTTCCGGACAAAGCTGGATTCTGCGTACAATGCGAGAAATTAGAGAAGAAGAGAAGGTCTCGGACGAAGATCGAAATAATCATCGCAATACGTTTCTCTCTGGAAGAAGAACTGGAATTCGAACATTAAAGCCAGAACAAATGGTGCTCGGCTAACGTGTCCGTACACCGCTCACAATTTCCCCTTATTTCCAAGCACAATGTACACGCCCATAAAGAGTCGCCAGTCGTTTATCCCCTATTTGGTCGCACGAGCAACGGCCATGAAATTAAGAAATTATCGTTTCACGTTTTCCTTCGGAGTAATGCTCGCGCCGCGGCGCGGCCGTCGCGAAAGAAGTGTTAATCCGTTTTTAATACCCACGCATCAATGATGCTCGTTGCGTTTACCGGTCTAATTACGAACAAATACTCGAGTATTCCGCCGCGAGGATGATTAACGAGCCCGCGCAGGAAAACGGCTCGAGTATTATTTAAGCTGGCCGATGCGATGGGATGCGAGAGCCGCGGAGCGCCCGATGCGTTCCGAGCGGGAAGAAGCGGTGCACAATGAGGCGGTAAGCAAACAGCGGGCGAATAAGGGGCCATCGAGTCATCGCATAATGATGCCAACAAGGTTATCCATCGGCGTCATCCCACGTTACAACATTTCCGGTGCGTCGGCGCTTGGCGAACGGAGCCGCTGCTCGATATTAACGGGACACGCTTGATGCCTCGATAACGTGCGTGTTAGAAACTTTTCGTGGGTTATTGCGGGCTAATGAGATCACGAGAAGACACCCTCGTCTTCCCGACTCCGTCGCCAAATCCTTGAGAGGGTCCTGAGGGTCCTTGGTTCTCGAATTTTCTTCAGAAAAACTACCCAACCTTTTGCATTGGTGTTTCTCATACATATTTTTTGATATTTGAAGTGTACGGAGGGTCGAAAAATGTTGCATTTGAACAGGGTGATTCCTGAGGTCATTTGAAATAACTTTTTCCTTTACGAAAATGTTCTCCGCAGGTTCGTTAAGGAGCTATTAACGAAACACACGGACCAATCAGAGCGCTGCTACAGCGGACGGATTCCGGCTCGGCCAATCCCAACGCCACGCTCAACGGAACCTGTCGCCGAGCCGGAATCCGTCTACCGTAGCCGCGCTCTGATTGGTCCATGTTTTTCGCTATAAACTCGTTAATAATTTGGTCTGCCGCTGTAAAACCCTTGGAAAAGAATAATTTTGGTATGAAAATATTCGTTTAATGACGCCATTCAAGTTGCACATCAAATATTCTTCATGTCGTAACAGCTGAAGGAGATATTTTATATGGCCACTTCCAGATGGACCACCCGTCTCTGCCACATTGTCATGAAAAAATGAAGTACGTACTCCTCGAACATGATGGAAATGATTCTACACGTTCGAGAGAGGGCTGCCTCGCAGTATCTTAAAAGAGAAAATCGCAAAAATCGCCTTGTACCGAGAAATAAAAATTACGTAAGGCCTCGGGAGACTTCCGAGGGTACCTGTCCATTGTGTTCTCGACTCCCGACCTTTCCCGTACAAGAAAAATCGCTCGGGACGAGGACGGGTCGCGAGGACAATCGTAAAAGGCCCTCGGCCGTCGTTCGTACACGATTTCGATCTTATTTTCGTCCGGCCACGGCGAGTTCTCTCGTTCGACGGATGAAGAGAGAGAGAGAGAGAGAGAGAGAAACGCTCGAGGCTGATGCTTTTCGACGTTTTGTTTCGAGAAAGGGTACCTGACGCACACGCGGGATTGTCGAAGAATACAAACTACCTCATTTCCACCTTGTCCTTGACGGAACGGTCGCGTTAACCGAACCGCCTTTAGGCGGCCCGGACCCGAGCCCGAGTCCGAGCCCGAGCCCGAGTCCGAGGCGATTGCAGCCCCGACCGTCTGTCCGGTACACCTAAATGGCGAGCGACCTAAATATCTCCATTTGTCTTGGGGGATCATGAAATTGTAATGGGAGCGGCGAACGGTATGCAGAACAGGCATATAAAATATGATTGGAATATTTGTTATCGGGGGGTTCCCTGCGGATCGCGTGGCTGTTGCATCGGTGTGCGCGGATTGAAATCGCATGGCCGAGATCGGGACTGTCGATGCTGATGATCGAAATGTGGAGTAGGGACGGACCAATTGTCCGAGTCAGCTATGAGAAACGGGGATTAAATGAAAGTGCAATTTCATTCTTGCAACAGGAAGCGGCCAAGTATGTGTATAGCCACAAGTTAGTTCTGTATGATCGACGTTGTATGACGTTACGGATGTCACCAAAATCTGTTGATGATTTCAATTTGTTGCTTCTGTCGCGGTACCTGTCTTCAAATTCTAGAAAGTGAACAATAATTACTACCCCAATATAACTACCCCTAACAATCCGACTTTGTATAATAGATTTGAAAGTAGAGTGTTTATTCTATATATGTGTATGTCCCAAATGCCTAGCTGGTAAAAGTCCCAGAACTATGCATGAACTATACTAGACATGAACCGAAGCCTCTGGAGCTTCGCAGTCCTTTTCTAAGTTCGGCGCGGATCAAAGAGTCTCCTTGCCGATACATGTCCCTGGGTAGACCCGTGTTTTGGACATGTATCGAGTAAACACTGTATTCGTCAATACAGCGTACGGATGTCGCCCCTGAAGTGTCAAGTATCAATAGAACCTCCGAATTAGTTAAAAAATATCTAGATAAATATTGAACTTCGACAACAACTGAGCAGAAAAATAGCAAAGGTCAAACCGGAGAAAGCAGTACCGAATGCGCTACCGCGGAGAAGAGGCGAACACACGAATAATTGATCACCTAATGAAGTTCCAGCGCGGTTAGGTTTTAGTCCCTCAAGTTCTTCCATCAATAACAGTCCTCGTCGGTTCGCGGTTAGCCCCCAGGTCCCTATTGTGTTCCCAGCTGCTACGCGTATATCCATTACAAAACAACGTCCTCTTTAAGCAGGCTATCCGCGGCACTTTCGCAGCATAGCCAACCACCTCGGCGTATAAGGGTACAACGTCTCGAACGTCCAACTTCTAAGCAATCTTTCCAGAAACTGGCCGCCGATTCGATCCAAAACAATTACCCCCGTGGCACGCGGGACGGAGAAGGGGGGATCGCGCATGCTCGCCGCGCCAAATCCCGCGCATTCCGTTTCATTTTATACAACACATTACCGGGTATCGTCATAAATACCGTGTCCCCGAAAGTCCTGTTACATCGCGCGGGGCCCCGTCCATCCATGGAAACCGCGACTAAAACGGGAGGTGAGATCGAAAAGAAGACAAAGTTCTCACGTTACGCGCACGTGTGTTGTCCGGCCCGCGTGCGTAACACAGCACAAAAGCAACACCGTCCAGGGCCGCATCATGCCGCTCCCAGGCCTCGGCTCTTGCGTCAACCACCCACTACCCTCGCCACCCACTTTGCCGCGATGCGACACTCTGTCCCACCGACCGACGTCTTCTTAATCCCATTCAAGAAAGTTTCAGGCTTTCGCTGTCAGTAAGTACTATTGTGCTGGGCAAAATAGTATTTGAAATAGAAAATAATAAATAGTTTATCTTTTTTCTCGAAATTTTGGTCTGTTTGAAACGTATCTGTTTAAGAAGATCGTAACTCTCAATTAAGGAGACTTTTATTAAAAATTGGTACACGATTTTCACTGATCTCGGCTTTCCCAACGTTGACGCAAAAAGATATGTGTCAAATATTTTTCCCTTGTACTTAGGACCTAGGAACCTTACCTAGGAACCCTTGTACTTCAAGCATTGCTGCTTCATCGGGAGACAAATTAATATCGTTAAAATATCGATGTGACTTCTGAGTAATTGCAAAATTGTTCAGCTATATGATACACGAGAAGCCTCATTGTACAGTACTGTTACAACATCCGTGTGTTTTCTGAACAACGGCAGTAGATACAGTATGATACCAGGCTATGGAAGCCCCACCGTACATTATTGTTACAGTATCATTGTGTTTTCTGACCCCTCGTGTACGGACTTCCTCTCCTGTAGTGGTGAGATTGATGCCCGATACTATTAATGATACTCCGATGATTAAACCGCTACCAAAGTAGTAATCTGTCGGTATCAAATCGATACTGTATCGAATCGCAATCCGTTTAGTACTTCACAAAGGTACCGATGACCACTTGATACCTAACAAAAATACTGATATTTAATATTTTTTGCCCTAAGAGAGTCGCACGAGTCAAGCTTTTAGCCCAGTCGATCTACCGATCATTAGAAAACAATAGGGACCACGTATTTAATCTTCAGTGTCATCTAAAAACAAATAACTGGTCCAGTCATAGCCTGCTGGTATCAAGCGCATACTGAGACTCCCGACTGTTACCTTTTCGATCAATTAGTATACTATACCATAAACGAGAACATTGCACAATCTGAATACCTGAAATCCAACGATTACAGTGATTTCTCTATATATGTCGCCAATGCCTGGATGATAAGCGTCGCGGAATTATCCCCAATACCGCGGGGTATACCCCGTGAGGGGCCTCGGACGCCGAGGAGTGTAAACATAACTCGGGTATGTCTCCTGGATGATACACGACACTGGCAAGACCCGTGTTGCTGACATACATCGAGATTTCACTGTACCGACCGTGGCAAGTTTAATCTTAAAAGATTCATGCACGTGTGCTTCCGATAAACTGCACATTAAATCGAACAGTACTGTAACGTGAGAACCCATAAAAAATTGCGCAAGTGCTTTTGATCCTCAGTGTCCAAGATGGGTTTGTAGAACGTGTTGCGCGCGCGCGCGTGCAATCATTCGTGTATCCATGGCGAGTACGGTAGCACGTATCAGCATCAACACAGCAACGCAACGCAACACGCGCGAGTGTTCTTTACACGAATCGAGGTACGCGTACAATTACGTTCGCGTTTCTCGGTACGCGATGCTCGGCAACGCGCGACCGTTTTTCCGCTGCGTTCTTCCTCCTCCTCGCCGTTCTCTAGCTCATCCTGCTCCGATCCTCATCCTGCTCATCCTGGCCCCGTCGTCTCCTTCTCTCCGCGTGGTTGCGTAACCGCGCGTGCTCTTCCTGCATGCGGTTGACGTAACTCTTATCCGAGGTGCGGTGCACGTATGCACGTGTATGCATGCACGTACGCGGCCAGGCAAACACACGCTCGTCGAGGAACCGAGCATCCCCGCGGAGGATACGCCCGATAACTGTGCACGCCCTGCAGACGAGACCGGCTCCTGTCAGACCTCCGTACCACACCGAGATTATCGACAACCACGATCTCGATTACAAGGCGACCCCCGTGTACCATGTATTTCGGTGTGCGCGCCGAAAATTCTCCGGATTCCTTTCGCTTACGGTACCTGACCACTTTATCGCCGCGAACCTTTCCGTGCTCGCTCGGGATTGAAGGGTCCGAACGATCGGGATGTAATACGTCTTTCATTCGTGAGCCGAGCGTCCCCTTCTTTCGTGCCGCGTGCATTCGTTCCGGACGATTCGAGACTGCTCGCGGAACGATGCAACTCACCGAACGTATGAATTAAATTTAGATTGTTTTATATAAAGTGTACACTGGAGTCCACTTTTTTTTTATAGATATTGGAGATATTAGGGAGACCCATAAGTAATCAATTATTTTGAAATCTATAACAAACTTTGTAGTAAATTCAAGTTTTTATTTCTTCATTTATTACATAATTTCCATCGTTATCAAGGACAGTTTGCCATCTTTCCTGGAAATTTGCAATCCCCCTCTTACAGAAATCCAGGGTTCGTGAAGCAAAATATGACTCCAAGGTGCCTCCTTACATCTTCTACAGAATGTTCTATTTCCTAAATAATGCTCCAGAGATCTGCAAAGATCAGAGGGAGCAATATCCGGTGAGTACGGGGGGTGCGGTAAAACTTCCCATTGCAATTCTTTGATTTTTTCCTGAGTGAGTTTCGCTGTATGGAGCCGGGCATTGTCAATTTGCAGTATTACACCTTTTCTGTGGGGGCATCTGCCCCCTTTTTCAATAGTTCTGAATACAGCCGTTGTAATTGCCGACAATACAACTCAGCAGTAACTGTTTCTCCAGGTCTCAACAACTCAAAGTGAATTATGCCACGACAGTCCCACCAAATACACAGTAACACCTTTCCAAGTGATAAGCTAGGTTTAGGGGTTGATATTGCGGTTTGATTTGCAGAAAGCCATTGCCTGGAACGCTTTATGTTATCATAAAGAATCCATTTTTCGTCTCCGGTAACGATTCTGCTAAGAAATGGATCTCCACGAAATCTGGATAGCAATGAAGTGCAAATTGATCGACGAATATTCTGGTTGGTCTCAGATAATTGATGCGGTACCCATATTCCTTGCCTATATGCCTTTCCTATTTCGTGTAGGTGCCTTTGTATAGTTGACCATGTGGAGACCCAAGGCTTCTCGATAATTCTTGTATACTTAATTTTGGATCAGCTTCCACTAGAGATTTTAGGGTACCATTATCAAATTCAACTGGTCGTCCACATCGAGGAATGTCAGAGAGGTCATAATCACCAGCAGCAAACCTTCTGAACCAACGTTGACACTTGTTGACCTTCAATACATCTCCATGAACATCGCAAATTTTCTTTGTTGAACGCCACCATTTTATTACAGGGTTGTAAAAAAAATTATACTTTTTAGAATATTTTGAACAGTCTCCTCTTCAACGATCGGTACAGAACTAAAGGCAAAACAAATTCTTTGCAAATAATTGATTACTTATGGGTAACCCTAATCTTTGTTCCTCACAAAACCGTGCAAGAAAGTAATGGAAACTTAATTCTATGAGACCTGAGATTTTATGCATTTATAATACAAATGAGGAAATAAGGCCCAATCCTCGGGTCCGCGCAGTGACGTAGATCGTGTAGGGCTACTATTTTCTTGTGACCGCGTCGACCTCGCCGAACGTAGCGAAGGACCGAGGCAGCTCGACCTTCTTGGCCCTTCGAGGGGTATGCCCCCCAGTGGAGGGGATAGGCGAACTAAGATCGCGTAGCTCCGTTCGGCTTAGATCGAGACTTTACTGTTAACACTTTACCGACCGGTAGCGGTTGGACATCCTACACACTTCTCACCGATCACACGACCGTAAATACTTCTCTGATATCGGTTCTGTTTTGGTTGGCGTGGCAATCCGATTAATAGGCTACCGGTCGGTAAGCATCGAGGACAAAAAACCGATTAACAGGCCACCGGTCGGTAAAATATTAAATGTCATTTTTTAATTTATCCGCGTGTGATTCAACTGCGCTAAAAAGTTCGCGTTCGAAGATTAGATCCTGCTGAACAGCGCCGCTTTTTCGTTTTTTTCTTTTTTTGGCTAATTTCCGCGCGTTTCCGCGCTCGAATGAAACAGAAAATGGCATCGATAAGCACCGGCGAAAAAATCGAGCAGAACCGGCGCGCTTTCCATTAAAACGCTGCTGTGAGTATCGCCGATCCTTTCAATCAGACTTGCCACGGACGATTGCTCCTCGAGCTGGTTCCCCTATTCACGATGTCCCTCGATCTTTCTTTTTACATATTTCCGTGGTGTTTCTCTCACGGTTGCCGAGGCTCCCGGCCAAGAAAACTAAAGGGAACAGAGAAAGAGCGAGAGAGCGAGAGCACGATGAATCGCGATGCTTTCGAACAAATGGATAAACAAAACGCACCGTTCCGCCGCGTATCGTTGTGCTGCATCAAAGGACGGGGAACGTTACACGATTAATCTCGATTATAATCGCTTAATGTGCCTTATCAGAAGGCACGGAACACGGTTTAACATAGTCGTCGCGAACACGCCGCTCCGCCGCGCACATAGTTACACATTGCCGGGTTGCTCTGTTCGTTTCTTTTTTTTTTTTTTTTCATTTTCTCCTGTTACTTTTTCTCATTTTTATGTCTCGTTGTTGAACCCGGACAGTTACAGTTGGTTGAACCGAGGAGGATGGTGAGAGGCGGAAGACAGCGCGAGGGGGACGCGGTCATTGGGAATAATCTGCGTGCATTGTCAGATCTGAAAGATCGATCATAACGTTCGCTTCCTTATTGCGGGAACCTGTCCATCGGCTGACACGTAAGTCAGAGTTTGCATGTCCGATAGGAAATCGTTCTGTCGGAAGGGCGTGGGCACTCGATCGTCCGAGCATCGTTGGATCGAGATCTTGCCGTATCCCTGACCCGATCGACGAAAATACGAGGTGCGGACATGCTCGCGGTAATCGTTAATGAAAGTTATTTATTTGCATCTTCGTCAATAGCCACGTTGATATCTATAAAGTACTCTTGTAAGAGCTTTTTCTTCGGTACACAGAAAATAAGCCAACTTCGTGTTCATCTTCACAGAATTTACAGCTACTATAGTAAATTCTCGATTTATGTCAACAACGCGGGGCTTCTCAGCGTCGTGTATCATCCAGGAGACACACTTGCTCGGCGTCCGAGGCCTCTCGAGCTTCCCCCTCACGGGGTATATCCCGCGGTAGTGGGGATAATTCCGCGACGTTTATTATCCAGACCTTGACGACATATACAGAGAAATCACTGTATAGCGTTCAAATTTTTAGAGCATCTAGCAGCATACTCGACGCGCATTTTAGCCAAAGAGAATCTTGAAATATCTCCCTATCAATGTGTAGATATTTTTGGAAAGCTGCCAGTCTGGTTGCAGGACGAATTTCAAAAAAGTCTTTGGCTAAAATACGATGTTCAACCCCCTCCACTTGAAATAATAAAAAATAGGTCCTATTACAAATCCAACCCGCACCTAAACCAGACTAGTATGACTAATATTAATCATTTGGTCGTTGACGATTGGCGCTGTAACGATTAATTTTAGTCCTACAGTCGAATACGCATTAACTTCTTGTCATGTCTCGAATTGGACAATCGTATCAATGGGGAAGCCATAATTTTGCTGTCGTGAATATTTATGACAATCCACAACGATCCGAAACGTGCGATAAACACGTAATTTCTCCTTGCTAGGAAGTCATTAACAGTAAAATGACTCTCGCGAATCAGACTAAGAAATATTATCGTAAATCAAGAGACGTTTCTATATGAAAATATAATGAATTTCTTAAGTGTTTAGACGCGTATGTATTTCCTTTCTTTCGATCGTCAGTATGTATAGCGCATAAGAACGACTATAACCAGCCGATTGGAATTTTAATTAAAATTTTATGTTGCATACGAGTCAATGAAACAGATACGTTATTCATTCGATGCAATGTTTATTCGTTCTATGGCTTCCTTTCAAAAGAAGATAGTCGAGGCTGTTCGATGGTCGTAGTCGTAACAGTGATCGTAACACCGAGCCTAACGCGGAAACAGATTGATTAGAATTGGTGGATAAATTTTGGTGGCAAATTTGTAGGAAATTGCCTTCTGAGTAGGACCCAAAGAGAAAGGGACCGTTTCGACCGATCTGCCACAGTCCTCTCCTAAACGCAATCGTCTCAGACCGTTTCCTACGGAAAGACTTTTCCCCCGGCTGGATCGGCGGGATCGTTCTTCTCTCCTCTCTTTCTCCCGGGCGAACCCGCGAAAAGGTTAGGCCGCGAGAAAGTTGACATTCTTCCAATAACAGCGTTCGCATGGAACGATCCGCGGCAGATACACCACAGGCAGACACGCTCGGCCGTAGAGCGCGGCAGACAGCGGATCTCTTAATAGGCCGTACATCTTCATGGCCGTGGAATCACGGGGATTATTACCTCGGGTAATGTCAGGTGTGAATGTCAGTGAAACATGCGAAAGCCAATGGCACGGGTTTTCCGGCGTCGCGTCGGCGACGAGTGCCGAGTGTCGCACGCTGCCGCGAGCGCGCGCGGACGAAGGAGGAAGCGGTCTCGCCACTGGCGCGCGTGCGCGCGCAATTATGCAAAACCCATATGATTTAATCGTTTGATCGCACGATCAGCGTCGTCTAGACGCGACCAACCCCGCCGGGTGACGCAGAGCGGAGCGGAATCTCGGAGCGGAGAATTTTCTCCGCTTCGCGGAGGAAACTGGTCGCCGAGGCGGTTTCTGTGCCAGGAGCGGGCCCGGTCGCGAGAACACGCGTATAAACCGGCCCATACAAAGGGTATTTGCGTCGATTAGCATTAATACGTCCGACGTCCAGCTGAGGAGCTGGTCTCGATCTCGGGTACCGCAGGCAGCATTCCTCTTCTGGTTCTCTGGCTCGCGAGAGCCTTCCTTTTTTCACCCTCTCGGTCTATACCCCCGTCGCGACGGGGCGGGGACCGGAATCGCGAAAAGCCTCCGTTAATTGTTAATTGCAAACGGTTTTTAAGGGTTTTTGGGATTGTAGAATATAACTCTGGTATGAATATTTATTGGAACTGTGTTAATGAAACCACCCTTACAGGGGCTGTTTCAATCGAACAAATTGCAACTCTGCTAATCGATTTGAAATGCGCGTTTTAGAGGGTATCCTGAAGTAAATTATTGAAACTAACGACGTAACAAACGACTCAACTTGTTTTTTAAATAGGCGTCGTCATGGCGTGACGGCTGAGATAAAGAGCCTAATAAAACATAAAGAAACATAAAACAGGAAAAGCATTGGAAGAATGCAAGAATAGAGCACGTCGTTTTCAAATAATCAAAATTGTTAACGGAAGAAATAAATTTTTATTCAGCTCCCTTATATTAACGATGCAGAAATATTTTGCATAAGGAGCAAACATGCACTAGGATCCACAGATGCTGCGACCCTCATGTGACATCGAGTAATAAAAACATATAAATAATCTTAAAATCTTGCAGAAACCTTGAAAGAACTTTTTTTGTTTATCAGACTTCATCATTTTTGAAACACTTTTCTACCATGAAAGACAAGAGAGTTATATTTTTCACCCTGTATATAATTATGTAATTTCTCCCGTATCAACGTTAAGAAAAGCTCGCAAACCAGACGCAGGTGCGTCTGTGAAATTAGTTTTCCATTTCCCATCCCGCCAATGTTTCCTCCAGTTCGTTCACGGTGAAATGGTTCTTATGGTCGGATGCTTGTAATCTTCTTTAATTATTGCTCTATACCGACGACTTCCTGCGACAACAGCAGATGACGACATAACTGTATTCGACGAGTCGACGAGCAGATGGCCAGTCGTGCACAATGATTATTTTATATATACATGCCCGCGATGGTTATTTTTCGTTATTTGCGAGAGTTCTACGTAACCGTGCGTGATCATAATTTTGTGAATCGCGCGTGGAACACGCAGGAAATGTCTGCGTCCGCGATGTAATATTAAATCTGCCACGATTTCTCTCGGTACACGGATGCAACCCACGCTTCGGTGCATTCTCTACAAAAAATGCACTCGGAAACGCTCAAAATTTTCTATTATCGTCTGCCATCTATAAAGCCATTCAGTTCGTACTCGAATTTCATGGTCAATCTTGCACTTCGTGCATCCAGGAAATTTTTGTCAATTGGGGGTAAAAATATCTGCTGACATTAGCAAACCTTAATCAATCTTCCTTAATCAAGTTTCAGATATTTAAGATAATTTAACAGATTTATTTCTGGACCCTTTAAACATATCTTTTGAAACACCTCTTCTAGGTACATTGGACCGATTTATATTAATTGCCAGAAATGAACAACCGGTTTGTAAAATCTCATAAACATTAGGAAACCTTTATTAATACCCACGATTTTTATTGTAATAAAAGGAAAAAAGGACTATTTTCTCTGTAATATCAGTAATTAAAAAATAAAATTTTGGACTCGATTCAGACGGTGCCACGCTGCTGAACAAATTGTCAGCTTCTCAAGCCCGAATAGAATCGAACGTAACGTTCATTTCCAATTCTCATCTAGTATCGCTCTGCCGTATCGGGTTCCAGTTACTATACCGTCGGCAACGTCATTATCCGTTCATCTCGCAGCGAGCAGCATCTTCAGCGTTTCAGAAAGGAATATATGAAAACTGCTGTCCGGTCACGACAAAATACCTTTCACGCTGAAAGTCGCAATTAATCAAGAAGTATTTATTGTCGGTGACCTTTACTTTCCAGGTGAATTCTTTCTCGGTGCACAGGCGCATAGTTGCACCGGCCGGGCCAGGGGTAAATGAAGAAGAATCGCGGCGTGATTGTCGGACAACATCGGGCAACGGAGACGGCTCGCCAGGATGAACAAGGACCGCTCGAGGAAAGCTCGAACCTTGACGAAGTGCTCATAAATATGTCGGTGCGCGAGAATGCATCAATGGTAGCCAATATGTCTACCGTTGCGTCGCGACAAAGCCGTTTACACGTCGCCGGAACACAATGGCATGCCATCCGTTCGATGAATAAGCTAATAGTTTATCGACACTCTTCGAAGACGCGAGAAAGTGAAAATTCAATGTACGATCAAATTGCTGGAATGCTGCAAAAAAACAGTCAACGAACCTGCACTCGTTTTAGAGCATGAAGCTCTTTTCAGTGCGCCATTTTTTAAGCAGGCCACTAACAGAAAGGATGCACTCTGAAAAATTTTATCGTTGTAAAAGTAATTGCAGTCTTCGTTGCTTTAATCTGAAAATTACATCTTTGCAAGTAGCTCCGCTTCTTCAGCAACCTTGTCAAAGCTGTACGATGCCGCATACATTCGGAGCTGCTCAATATCAATTTTATGGATAATGGAAGACATGGAAAAGCGAAGTTGAAGTGAAAATTACCCCCTTGTTGATATCTGTATTTCTTCAGCATCTTACCAGCGCTGATACGTACATTGGGAGATGGTCAATAACAATTTCCTGGATGAAATGAAAATTACCGCTTCGATTTCAATGTGTGATGCATACATTGAAAGATGGTCAACATTAATTTTACGGAAGACCTTGGAAAGTGAAGTTGAAGTGAAAATTACCCCTTCGTGAGTATCTGCATTTCTTCGGGAATCCTATCAGGGTTCTACGATGATGCATACAATATTAATTTAATAGAAAAAAGGAAAGGTGAAGTGAAAATTACCCTTTTGAGCAACTGTACGTCTTCAGCAACCTTGCTGCATCATCTCTCGGTATTAATATCCATGGACGACAGAGGCTACGGGAAAAGTGAAAACGAAATTGAATAACCTAATGAACAGATGATAAACACCATCGAGGATCAGGCTTTTCGTTGGACAGCGCCGTCTTTGATCGGACGCTGGCTTGTCCCGAGAAGGTTAATTCCGGTGACCGGATGCGCTTGGCAGCGACAGCGCTGTCAGAAAAGGAGGAATGTCACAGCACGCGTTCTATTCAGACGAGCGTAAGCCGCTGGTATAGCACAACTCCGGTATACCAAACTGGAAATGCATCGTCCGCTACCGCACGAGTCGCCGGGGGCCAGCGTATCACATGACATCCTGCTGCAACCACACTCAAACAACTTACACACCCTGCAACATCGTCCTACACTGGTCCAGGGGTAGGCTGTTCCGGATATTGTCCCGTTCCCATGATGCACGGTATCGAGTGGCACGTGATGCACCGTAACGATGCAACAGGAAACGCCGACTTTCGTTAGGTCGAAACCAACGGTACCGAGAACGAAAAACTCACATCTTTAACCCTTCAGGGGTTGACGTTACAAATGCTACCATTTCGTGAAGATTTAGGCCGTCGGATATTTTGCATAGCAAGATTTGATGCACTTACGACAAAACTGAATCGGTAAAATGCTAAATTGCGATGACATTAGGAAGAGTTTAGAAAGCTATTACGCTGTTTTTGCGCGAACAGAATTATTTATGTAACGGGTACATTTTTATTTAATTACTGTGCCTGACAGAAAGTTTTTCTTTTACTGAAAAATCATATACCACACGATCAAGTAAGGGTTGATTTTAGACAATCTTACGAGGGGTTCAGTAAGTCGCCATCACCTATAGAAAACACTATTAATGTTTGGTGTACAGTGTTTACTCGATACTTGTCCAAAAACACGGGTCTAGCCGGGACATATATCGGCCAGGAGATTCTTTGATCCACGCCGATCGTAGAAAAGGACAACGAAGATCTAGAGGCTCGGTTCATAGGCCCTCACGGGGTATACCCCGCGGAAGTGGGGATAGTTCTACGACTATTATCCGCTAGGCATTTGGGACATACATAGAGTAAGCACTGTATTTAGACTATGCAACAAAAATTTGTCTATAGTACTGTACCATACTGGAGCATATTGCAAACAGTTTTTCAGCTCTACATCATTCAGTTTGTCCAGTAATAAATTAGTAAAGTCTAAAAATTCTCGATGATCAAACCAGATCAAGCTGCATCACGAACAGGGGCAAAATAGCGATTAGCTTCATTAATATCGAAAATAATGGAGTACATACGAAGGCATAACAAGAGACTTTGTGAGAATGGTCTGACGATAAACGCAAAGATGGATCGTGGCAGCTGCGCGGACCGTTCCCGCTACATCGCATCGGTAGCGATCCTGAAGATAAGCGAGCTGGTCCCTTTATCGATCCCTAATCGCGTTTGAACGTAAATCGAAGCGGGGCGTGTCCGCCTGCTCCTGCTGGGTATCTAACGTACAACCGTGAAGAGTTTCCTGGTGTAAATCATCGGATCGGAAAAAATTCCGGCTGTAACGTGGACACGCCGGACGCGATAATAAACATCCGGTCAGAGCGGCCAGTTCGATATGATCCATAAAATCTGGTTTTAATGGCGGCGGTGTTTTGACGAGTCGCTCGGCGGTCGCTCGTTAATAACATCGATTAATCTAAAAATCGTTAATTCGCCAAGAATTACTAATATTAATTGCCGGCGCGTTTAACGTCAACCGCTTGATCAAACCCTCGATTAATATTCAAGATGGACGCTGGAAACGACGGAGACGATTCAGCTCGGGCAGGAGGCGTGCACGTATGCGCTAAACTGCACCGTTTTCTCCGTCGTCTTATGGTATTTAGTTTACCGATGAAGTCAGCTGCAATGACTGCGCATTCTGCAATACTGTCTCTGTGTCTCTGACGTGGCGCATGGTAATTACCTCTATTCATTTTGGAATACACGTGAATGACTAAATAAATGTCCCGGCCGAGAGTGTCGCCTCGGCAGTGACGTAACTCTTTTCCGGTTCGTTTCTTCTTCGTTTTTTCTTTTTTTCTCGGATTCGACCGAAAGACAGATCAAACACTCGCTCGAAGTGTGCTGCAGGGAGAAAGACGAAAATTCAACGGTGTTTGCGCAATGTCAATCGTCTGGAAGGTGTAACGACTAAATACCGGCAGCCATGTGTACACACGGGCTTCACGGTAACAGCTCATTTTTCGTTTGCGGATCGTCACTGTTAAGGAACGTCCCGGCAAGGTCGGACAGATTATTATGCGCTATTTGTTCGGGGAAGTTTCAAGTGTTTCCTGCTCGGACAACGCGGAGGCAAAAAGCTGTGTAATTTGCCTCCGGGACTGTTTCAATTGGTTTCTTTCGATCTTTCGCAACTGTTTCGACATCGTCACTTTTCACAATGCGATCGTTCGATTGGCTCGTACGGTCTCCATTGGTTTCTTTTAATCTTTCGCAAACAGCGTCCACGGCGTGAGTTTTCACAATACGAGAATTCATTAGTTTTATTCACACGTTGTCCGGACTTTATTATTCGATCCCCGGTGATCCAATGAACTTAATTTCTTAGGTTAGGGAATCTTTGATATTCTAAACGACTAATTTTTATCTTTCATTATTTCTTGGTAACATGATTGAAAAACGATTTGGAATTAGGTTTAATTTTGGCGCCAATTATGATTCTGCTATTTCCCTCACTAAATATAAATGCGTATCGTGATACTGACATTTTTTAAGAAATTGTAACTGCGAGGAAAAATTCGAGAGAACTCTAGAGATACTCTATTTTAAAGAAAAAGGAAATTGCATTATGCCACCAACATTATCCAGTTGGTTTACCGTCGCTTTATTAAAATGCAAAAACAGGAAGGGAACTTTATAAGATGAACGCAACAATTATAGACGATTACCGATAACTTCCTCGTCAACAACGCGTACGAAATACAACGTACACGAGCGCAGTGAGCTACCGGTTTCATCAATAACTCGAGTAACATCATCGCCGCGATTATCGGCAGCGATTATGTTCGCATCTACGCCGACGAACGTGTAGCCTTAGTTTTTGTTGTGTTCGAGATAATGAATCAAAATTCTTTCAACCTTTTTGCCGACCGTCCTTCAATTGCGACAGATGTAAAATTTGTATATTTTAGTTCAATTCGAATTGAGTGAAAATATAAAAATAAAATTTAACTGTATAACGTTGCAGGTGATCTCAAGAGGACTCAGTGACCTTGCATATTGTGACTTTGAAGTCACCTTGAACGGGGAAATCGTCACAAAAAAGTTGGGAATTGTACGTTAAAAAGGAGGTAAGCATTTAATTTGAAAATGGCTTCAATTTCCTCATAAATGGAACGATTTTTTTCTGAATGGTCCTGTAATGCGATCTTTTACGAAAATGAATCGGTGCAGTTGTACACGTTTTTTGAATGCTACTCTACAATTCTTATTTGCATGAATCGATTCCCCGTGTTGTTCTCAATAGACAAGTATTAGTGTACAGTCCTGAAAAATATAATATTTCTCAAAATATTTGTCTTCTTTCGAGCACTTACAGTAAATGGTCAAATGTTCTAATTCCTGTTAAGAAATCCTGTATATTATGTAATAACTAAGAATTGAACTAAAAACAAAAAAACGGTTATATTTCAAGGCTATCTGTTTACATCCCAAAAAAGTCTAGTCCCATATATCCCATTATAAAAGAATTCTTGAAAATCAATTTCACTACCGTTATACGAGAAGCAGCCCCCCCCCCCTCCCTTTAAATATCGTCAATTTCTCGAGAATGATATTTATTGTTCAAATACTTTTTGGATCGACTGTAAGAGGTGTGCTCGAAGACCGACGGGTTTTTTTGTCATACTTAGACCACCCGGAATACATCTGTTCGAGAAACGTCGGGATAATCTCGGCAGAAATTGAAACGGAAAAGGAGGGTACTTTGAATCACCGGTAACGAGGATTCTGGAAACGCGGGCACGACGGGCCCCCTCGTGTGGGCCTTAGATACCGTCGGCTTAAGCAGCTCGCCTCTCCGCTTTTTTGTCATTAATGTTAATTGTTTCCGTTACCGGCTAAGGAATTGAAAGTAATTAGGCCCGTCGGTTAATAACGAGTTCTGCATTATAGACAACGCGTGGAAACTAATGGAGTTATTTGGATTTTTAATAATCCGTCACTACCGGGATTATGAGCAGCCGGGAATTGGCTGGGAGGCCGCCTCGCCAGAAAGAGAAAGCCCGATGGTATTAAACAAGTTACTTTTCCGTTTTTATCGTTAATCTTAATGGGGGGCCCCCCTCTTCCTTCGGGGTGGAATTTAAATGAACTCACGGGCTTTGCTTAGGTGGCCAGTTGTAAATTAGAACCCGCGGAATAATAGACGCGTGCGCGTACCTTTCGTATATCATGCATACAATGTGCATAATTACGTGTGCAACGCTCGTAACAAATTTTACTGCCGGGCGAAAAAATTGCTGCCGTTATCAGTCCGTTCCGTAAGCACATACCGTAAAAACTAATCCGGTCGTTTGTCTTCCTATAATTGCTGATACAATCGCAGAATTCTGTTTCTCAAGCCTGCAGAAGATGTTCTGTTTCCCAACAAACGGAAGCTACAGTTGTGTCTTGATCTGAGCCGAACGGAGCTACACGATCTTAGTCAATTCGCCTATCCCCTCCACTAGCTGCCTCGGTCGCACTGTAATGTTCGATGCGGTTAAAAGAAAATAGGAGCCCTACACGATCTATGTCACAACAGGGACCCGACGATTGAGCTTAGGTCAAAACTGTACTGTAGATACAAATTTGCTTCTACTCTTTATAATCCGATCAAATTGAAACGGCATTTTTAGTTTCTACTGACACTTTCACTGACCTACATTTTATTTCCTCATTTTTATTATTAATGCATGAAATCTGTAGTTTATTACCACTCTCTAAAATCTGACTTTTCAATGCTATTTCTAGATTCTTGTGATGTTTTCACTCATTTGCATTTACTGTCTAGAAATTAAACTCCAGACTTGAATTATTTCTTCACGTGCAAACTGTAAATATACCTTAAAATTATTAATAGAAATTAAATCGAAAATAGAATATGAACATTTACCTTGTCCTTCAATCTGATTGCATGTGATCGCTTAATGCAATGTAATAACACAGCGTAAACGAAACGGCAATTACGAGAAAGGAAGTGATATCATCGATAATTATTTTCATTGGATCACGACGAGAGGGATGCATACGTTTATAATTGATTGTATATCGACAACTGGACGACATTTACCGCCATTAGGGAATTTGTCAATGACAATTCCAATCGACGGGCCAGCTTGTTATTTGGCCAATAGCTTCCAGCTATTTAATCTCGTCGTCAATTTGTTTGCGTTTAATCGACGTTTATGAAATCATCCGGTATACAATAGCCATTAATTATCCGTCGATGACCGGTGATTCTATGCGGGTTCATCATTCCATTGCGGAATATTCGTGTCAATATTTATCGGTTTTTAATTGACAGCGAGTCCGCTTGGCTCGCCCAACGATTCTGCTCCCGCGATCCGTATCACGGACGACGGTTCTGCTGTGTAATCCGAATTCCGAATGCAAATGGTCGGCCTTAACGATTTTGATTGAGTGCTCGGTAGCGGTGTGTATGGTAATCTGCCGTTACAGATGCTATGCTGTGCTCTGAACCAATCGATAAATCCAACTCTCGACTGACTCGGTCTCGCGATTTACACACGGCACGTTATTGTCGTCTAACCCATTTTCGGAAAAGATTAACGGGGATCTTCTGGTCTAACGCGTCATGTTACAGACTTTGTTCGGAAATTTTTTAAAGAACCCGGACGCCTGTTTTGTGTAGACGCTTTGCAGTGGGTTCAAAAAGTACTTGAACATTAAATTTCCCATTCCCGAAAAATTGTCGATATTTGTGCCGTGATAATTTCGTTAACAAAAATAGTAAAGCAATATGATTAGGCTCATTTTAAAGATTGAAGTTTCTACTTTTGCCATCCATCCATCATTTTATTTTTAAGTCAAAATACTTAACATTGTAGGAGCTATAATTCTTTAAAGAAAGGCACACAAAAAATGCCTTGTTGGCTGATACTTTAATCAGTATTTTTCACTTTGAAATTATTCATATTACACAATAAACATTCCTTGTGTAATCACAGTTAAAGGCACTAATTAAGTGGTGCATTTTGCTCATTAAAACTTGCTACTTTACGCAGCGAATACTTGATTAAATATTTACAACATAACTTGATTGATTATGGTATATCTTTGTTCTGAACATTACTTACAAACACGTACTGATCATCGAAACACTCGATTCAACTGTTATTTTCTTTATCCCATCATCTGATGATCTGCTATACCAACCTGCAAATAAAATTATTTATTTACTGCAACGTGCAAGAATAACAATTTTAATGCACAATATTCTGTCATTTAGAAACTATTATAATGGAGCTCTTGATGCATAAACAAGACAATAGAATCTGCGCTCCAAAAATTGTACAGTAATTCATAAATATACAAAGAAATGTATTAAAGTTTGCACTAAATTCACAAATTCGTGGAAATTCATTTTACAACCGAAAATAAGATATACTATTTTAATACTGACTGTAAAGAGAAACAATTAATTCTCCACAAACAATATACAATGTAGCCATGAATGCCTACATTTACAAAAAGGAAAGTGAAATCATTATAGATTCATTCGTCAAGTATTTCTCAGCATTATTAAATCACAGAACAATGTACGGAGCGTTCTTTATTTCGGTCTAGTCAAACGGAGATGCTATTTTACGATTCATTTGCGCTCATCAACTGTGCAATTTGATCGCAATCGCGTTACGGAAGCGTAGGATGACCTCGCGACCTTCCATTGTAAGGAAAATTTCACCAAAAACGAGGAAGAAAGTCCTGGGGAACAGGTGAGAGCGTAGAACGACTTTAAAACTGTCGGCTGAAGGTAGGAAATGCATTGAGCAAGAGTGATGGAGGCATTGCACCTCGGGTGCAACAATAACAACGGCTATAACGGCGGTGCAGAGACGGACAGGAGCCGCTTACTCGTATAATCCAAGCATTACACGTTTGTGTTGCGGAGTTGCGTTGCCCGTGTACCAAAAATCACCGGGTACCGTAACTGTTATAAATAGACTGCGGATGTTCATGCAAAATAAACATTTTCCATCCACGTTGCAACGAACGGATGTTACACAGAAGATTTCCTTCCTATTTTTCTCTCTTAAGTCCTTCCAACGTTTCTACTATTTTGTGTTTTATTCGCTTTTGTCACAAATGCATCAAATCCACAATGTATGTATATAACAAAAATGAAACAAATCATAGGATAAGAATTATTTTCCGGATTAAAATATTTTTGATTACAAAGTGAGAAATGCAAGTGTCCGGAAAAGTTTTTTCGTTACCCATACCCAGTATTAACAAAAGACTGCGGATTTTATGCATTTATTATATAAGAAATAAGTAGAGGAAACACAATATTTTTATGTTATTGTGAACCTATTAGACCTATTAGGAAAGGAAATTAATTTCTATTTTACTCCAGTCTGCACATTTTTATTTTGCAGTCCAGTGATGAATATTTTTTACTTGTTATTCAGTAGCTTGTGCACAGCTGAGTATATTTTGTGCTCGTGCAATCGTTTCGTTCCGTGTGCATATTACAAAATTTAATTGAATAATCTGGCGAATATTGAACACGTTATGCATACAAGCATGGAGTCACCGAAATTTTTAAAATAATTATTTCCGGTCGCTGTATGTGACCTCTGCGGGATTGTAAGTCGGTGCCAAAGGTGTAGCCCGGAACACCGGCTTGAAACCTGGCACGTCGTAAACCGTATAACCACGCAGAACATCGGTCGTACGGGGACGCCGGTATCAGGATCATTTTGCAAAAGCCAATAACTCATCGCAGCGAAAGCGTCGTATAAATCCCGCGGGAGCGCCCACAATCACTTTCACAGCGCTTCGCCGTTTTCATCCGGAGCGTGCACCGATGATGAAAGCGCCGAGTTTGATAACTTTTGCATACTTCGATCCGATGATCATCCCGGAGAATTCATTGCTTAGAAAGCAGCCGTCATTGCGACCGTTCGATTACTCGGGCACGGGGATCATCCCGACAAATTAATTATTTGGAAAGTCCGCGTACCGAGAATGATTATCTGAAAGTCTGCACACCAAAAATGGTCATTCGAAAGTTTCGATTACTTTAAATTAAGGATCACTTGAGAGATTCGATTATTTTAACGGGGAGATCGTTTGGAAATGTCCAATTATTTAGAAAAGAGGGCAATTCAAAATGTATGGTCACTTATAGGACACTTATATGATAGGTCACTTGTAGGATAGATAGAAAGTCCACTTGGAACATCTGCATTCGAATGGACTGCATACTTGAAAAGAAGGCTGATTGAAGTTTTGATAATTTAAAGATCATTGGAGAAATTCAATTATTAAGGAAAAGAATAATTCGAAAGATATAGTCACTTAGATACAAGGACCATTTGAAACGTTTGTATGCTTGGAAGTGAGAGCCATTTGAATGGACTGCATACTTGAAAAGAAGGCTGATTGAAGTTTTGATAATTTAAAGATCATTGGAGAAATTCAATTATTAAGGAAAAGAATAATTCGAAAGATATAGTCACTTAGATACAAGGACCATTTGAAACGTTTGTATGCATGGAAGTAAGAGCCATTTGAATGGACTGCATACTTGAAAAGAAGGCTGATTGAAGTTTTGATAATTTAAAGATCATTGGAGAAATTCAATTATTAAGGAAAAATAATAATTCTAAAGATATAGCCACTTAGGTACAAGGACCATTTGAAACATTTGCATGCTTGGAAGTGACAGCCATTCGAATGGACTGCATACTTGGTAATTGAGAGGTTTGAGGAGAACAATGGAAACGTTTGACGGTGAATTTGTATTTTAATAGTGTCCACCATTTTCTGATTTTTGATAGGTTTTTGATGAAAGTTTTGACGTCGTCGGAGAGGTGGATTGCTCGACGTGTGCGAAGAATTTTCAGAAATTCCACACGGAATAATGGAACTTTCTATTATTGCGAACAGCATTGCGAAATTGTGTTTGCTATACATCTCGTTAGGAAGTACAATTACTGCACGATACTGCGCTACGGTGTATCGTGACTTTTTGTACGCGATTGAAACGGTACCAGTTTCTTTCCCACGTGAATGGTTCATTTCAATACAGTGTAGCAGTTTCAGCAAAAAGTTCCGCGCAATTAACATCCAAAGAAAACAATGCTTGCGAAGTGTGCGTTTTGCATGCGCGAAGTGAGGAACACACGATGCTGAAGTTTCGTCGTACTGACTAAAACTAAAACCAATTCGACAATTACAAGTAGAATCTTTACAATAAAATATAGTGTAAATATGTTTACGAAACATTGTCAACAACTTATCGAACATTAACCGGTTCGAAGCGCAGTCCAGTTGAAAGTCAAGTTCTGCACAGTGTCATTTTTTAAGTGGCCACGTGTATAAATTATACGTGTTTATGCAAATATACATTTTTATAGACTGATTTACGGAGATGGGGATCGAAGAAAAACTTGTTTACTTCGTTGGCAACAGATTCAATGAACGCAAAAACCTCATTAAGCTTACTTAACCACTTTATTATGCCAAATTTTATAAAATAGCGGACACCATAAACGCAGTGCGCGGATTATCGATTTATCTTTATTACCTGCCTCTAATATTACTTTACATGTCTAATCACCCGACATCGACGATGAGAAAAGTCTGTTCATGAGTTTCCTACGTGAAATAACTCTACGTAAAATGTCCAAGTTAAGTTATGACTGTCATCATAATCCTGCGGTTGCTGCCGAGTGAAGTTAATTGCACGAACAGGAAATATACAGTGGCTGATGAAAATAAGAGACCACATCTTTTATATTTCTGCCCTTCCAAGAATAATAAAAACCAACCATCTCTAATTCGAGTGTAATTTAAACTATTCTTTATTACCACTAATGTTGGTACTACAGAAAATAATAATCTTGTACAGATTAACAAACAAAAATTATTTCATCCTTTTTGTTACCTGCAGAAATAGTCTGTTATGAATTATTATTATCCTACGCAATTAAGAATTTGTTTCTTCTTCATCGTTCTTGAGAACAAACAGGTGAAAATGCTCTCTTAGTTTACTGTGCCATTTTTGTGACACAAGAAGAATACTTTTTGTCGTTGTTGTTACTTGAAGAAGCGCACTGTTACGAAGTAAATTCAACAATATAAAATAAAGAATAATTTCAATCATACGCTGTTAAGAATTTGTTACTTCTTCATTATTCTTGAGAACGAACAGGTGACAGACAAACAGTGCTCTCTTAGCTTAGCGTGCCATTTTTGTCACACAAGAAGAATGCTTTTGTCGCTGTTGTTACTTGAAGAAGTGCACTGTTACGAAGCAAAATCAACAATACTAAATAAAGAATAATTTAAAATATTCAATTAAGAAATGGTTACTTTGTCATTGTTCTTGAGGACAAACAGAGTGCTCTTAGTTCAGTGAGCCATTTTAGCCAGCCAAGAAAAACAATTTCGTCGTTGTCGTTGCCTATAGTACTGCATTGTTACGATGAAAAATAAATTAAAGAATAGTGCGAATATAAAATGAAGAATAGTTTGAAATGCGATTTAGAATTTGTTACTTTTTTCGTTGTTCCTTGAGGCAAAAAGGTGAAAGACAAACAGCCACCGTAATTCAAATTGATCAACAAGTGTCTATTATCAGAGTCTCGTGTGTGCCTCCATCGATCCGCGTTCCTATCCACTGAAACCGAACACGGCCATATATATTTGACACCTGTAGGCGTTCGGTGCCGTGGCGTAACCTATAAATACGGAACCCATTCGATCCCACGAAAGAGCGCAATGGCACGAACGAACGACCTCGTTGTCGTCTGTCGTATACGGTCACGATCGCACGAAAAGACCATCCTTTAAAGGTCGAGTGGGCGACGACGGTACCTCGGAGACACCCAGGACCGCCAGATCCATTAAACACATTAAACATACTATTTAAAACATTCCAACCCTTCGCGCACGACGCGACGATTTTTCAAAACCTTTTCCTTCGAGAACTAGAGTTGTAGGACGCGTAGTCCTGATGTCCTCGTTCGTCCTCAAGCGATCAAAGACACATAGCAGACTGGAAATACGAAACAATTTGAACACGTTTCGCGCCATGTGGGTCGCATACGCCCCACGCTAAACTTTCTGTCCAGACTATAAGGAATTTTCCATATTAGGTGGCAGAGAACCTGTTAAACAACGACAATTTACTAGGATATGAATTTTTCGCTTTGTTCTGTACTGTATCTTAAACCCTACAGTTCCTTCTTGATAATTATTACTTTTACTGTGTATTACGTGTACAGTGTATTCAAAATAAAAAATATTTGCATCGATTGCGAGACACAGGAGCGAAATAAAAATTTCTTCCTTCTTCTAATTATTTTATCAAGTTAAAAATAATACGCTGGCGCCCTTGACACTGAACCTACCCAGCATTAATAGTGTCTGGTAAATATTGCCTTATAAAAATGGCAACCCTAAATTTATTGAGATTGTCTGTAATATAATAAATGCTTGGACGAGGAAATTTGTTCCACTATTTTCCGTAAATTAATTTCTATAGTTTCAATAATTGTAAAATACGAAACCGGTCATTTTGACCGTGCTAGGTTTAGTGCTAAATCTTTTTATTATGTCCACTGCTTTAAATTGTGCTTACCCATTTTTGTCATAAATGCATAAAATCCGCAGTCTAAGCAAAGTAATCGAAAATTGATCCGGCACTGGTTGACAGTAAAATTCTTATTACTGTGAATTTTTATTTCCCCATGCTGAATTTATCTTTAGCATCATTATCATTATTTTATAAAACACGTCAATAAAATGGAAAGAGCGAAAAGGGGATGTTTCTAACAGAAACGTCTAAGGCATGCATCATGGTGTGTTCCTGTAGACACTCTGGAAATGCGGTTAGGGATAGACTTTTTACACATCGGCGACTATGCAGGGAGTGATGGCAACGCGGGTAGGACCGGCCTTGGTCCAATGACCTCGCGATCAGCCAAAGTGTCCTGTCCTTTTACCGACGTAACCGACGGAGGTGGAACACCGTGGTCCGGAGGTCGACGAACCTAATCGCTCGCTCCTCTCTCGGTTCGCGTCATCACGAAAACCGGCGGGTATTTAACGCAGCTCGTTACACTCGACGGCATTAACCTGTTCGCCAGGAAGACGAGCTCACTCGTCACTGGTGCCTCGGCTTCACCTTTCAGTGACATTTCACTTCCTTATTTCCTAAGTTAATTGATTCCCATACGTTTAACTGCGTTCTGCTATCTGTAATGGCGTGGCTCTCGAGTCTTTCACGCGTTTATGGCGACAGAAGTCGCGTTCAGTTACTTACCCGTCAACCGTGGACGCAGTTGATATTTAATTATCAGCGCGTGAATCTTTACGCATTTGCGGAATCTGCGTATCTTCAAAATACAAGAAAATGTTAATGTTAACACATCATCTATTGTTTCATAATTTGCGAAAAATTACGGCCGATCGATTTCATCGACAAATCAGTCTCTCTAGCGTAATCTAAAATTTGGGATGATTATGCGAGAAAAGATTTGCAAGCCTCCTTTCGGTACAGCAGAATTATTAAAAATCCTATTAACAGATTTCCGGGAGAGAAAGTGTTAATCATACTGCAAATTAATTGTCGTAACGAACATTTTCGATGACGTTTTTCTCTTATGCGGTAAGTAGAATTGGTCAGTCATGGTCAGACTTTTCGGTACACCCTGTATGTAGAATTCTAGAATCGTTGGATTCTGATCGAGAGATTACTGTGAGATGAGATTACCCTCGTCCACTTATAAATTATTCTATTTCGTACATTAACATCGACGATAATACCAACGATTACTGTATAATAATATTATCGAGATTAGGTTTAATGCCTTGGATTTCAACGTCTTCTGCACAGACTCTACCGTGTCCAGACAGGGTGGATTTACTGACAGGACTGTACTAATTGAATAAAGAGATAAACCTGGTAAAAAAAAACTGATCAGCAGTACTTGATTATGCTGCCGTAACGAACAGTGAAATGTGTTAAAGCCAGGCTGTCTCGGTTCGCGTCCAGGAGCGCAGCGGTCGGTGTATTAATAACAACAACCTGAGAACACTATAAAACCGCATATCGACTTCGACGTTCGAGAACAGTTTCCAGAATCATCATCCCGCACTTACAGCCCGGCTAGTGATCGTTTTCGGATTTCACCCGGTCTATATTCATTCGTTTCCGATGCGCGCCGCGACAGAGTCGTCGTATCGTACTGTAATAACCTAATTAATGCCATCATGTAGATAAAGTTGACTCGTCCGAAGCGTTATAGGGCTCGTTATCTGAAACACACGTTTACCAGAGTTACCTAGGGCGATGCAACGTGGCCGGTGCACGGCTACATTCTATGTATGTACCTGTAGCGTATCCTCCCCCTGGCCCTTCCCCCCTAGTCCCCCGATCGCCCCCACCTAAATGACTTCCTGCAGTATTAATTGTAGCGCGAGCCTCTAAGAGACCACCATGCCCGTGAGAACGCAAGTTCCGCATGTAAAATCCCGGCACGGCACGCGGCGCGGCGGTGGGGATTTATCCGTGATCAACGATCGGAGAGCCAGCCCCGGCTTTGGTCCGCTTGGGCGTGCCCCGGACTCTCTCAGGACTGCACGTCTTTCTCCGCGGGGGACGATGTTCCCGAACTGATACCTTTTGAGGGACTCGGACTACGAGACGAATAAATATCGCGGCGCCGTTAACCCTGGACACGAAGAGAACAGACTCCTCCGGACCGTCGCGTCGTGCCGGTTCAACGGTTCCTGGGAACAAGGGCGTTCCTAGTAAAGTTCTGTTTTCAGATACGCTAAAGTAGCCTAATACGAGGCCGACTTAAGGGGGCCGGCAGGCATTTGGCCTTGACTGTCACGATATGTTACGCTATGCCTTTTTTTCTAGACATTTTACGTCTTAAATAAGTAAGTAATCAATTAAAAATGCATACCACCGTGTTTGTACATGTCTTTGCTATGCCTGTATAGAGCCCTTTTTTCGATACGAACACTAAATCTCGCGAAATTAAGAGAATCTCTCAGCGGCAGCCATCTTGTGACGTCATACTTGCTTCAGAATTCGAATTTTCTGCCGAATATTACAAATTACTCCACGATGAGGTAGAAATTCGCAATTTGGGATCTATACAGACATAGATTGGATTTTTAGGAAACACAATTGACCACTTCTAAACTGCTCATTGCAATATTGAAGCGATAGTTTGAAAAGGTTTTGACCCATGCATACGTATATGGATTTCAAACCCTGCCGGCCCCCTTAAGAGCCAAGGGTAGTCACGTGACTGTTGCAGAGCCAACAGGTCGGTAACCGCTGTATAATTTCCGTTCACAGCCCTCAGCCACTGACTCGAGATCCGTCTTGGTCTTGATCCGACGGGTCTTAAGTCTGTGACTAAATTAAATTTTGTATCATCGATATTATGAATTCTGACGCCAGAAACGTGCTTCGAGTTTTTGGCTTTATTCCGCGGAGAATCAAGACAACATACAGCTGAATTTGTAGCTGGAGATATTTTCTAGCGCGCTCTACTCTCGATTTTATCCAGAAAACTCAACCAATGGCAGAAAATGCTTGGATTCCACGGCATACACATCGTCAATTTTTGGCCTACTTCTAACGCTTATATTACCAAATATCTGCCTAATCCCGTCAGCTCATGATCAGCGCGTGCTAGATTGATCCTTCCTCTTTCAAACGAGCCCTTTCCCAGTGAAAAATATTCTCATATAAGGACGAAAAGTTGAGGTACGTAAAACCGTTTCTCGCCTATTTTTGTCGGTAACGTGGTCACTCTACCTTATCGCGAATCTACGGAGTCTTGGCTCTGAAAAATAAAATTGTAAATCGTTTTAACACTAGATTCACGGAAACGGAAACAGATTACGGAACAGAAAATTATTAATTCTTACATTGTATGGCCTATAGTTATTCGCATTAATATTCGGTCACAGCGCCATTTCTGTATTTGTTGCTGCGCATAAAATGACGTGATTGAAGTATCACGTTCCTTAATTAATCCTTATTGTGTAAAAAAATGAGCCGAATCTTGTTGACAGAAAATACAGAAACAATTTATTTTTAACAATAACATTAGATTGTACAACACAGTTTGAACAAAAAGTTGCCACGTTCTCACGTCACAATACTAATCGGACATTTCGTTAAAAATTCATATTTTCAAACAATAATAAAAATTATAACACAAACATAAGTTACGTTACAAGTCTTACATTGAACAGAAACTAACCAGAACTTAATTTTATTAATTTATGTTTAAACATACATGTTCTCTTTATAAACTCGGTTCGTACGAGATTATATTGACAATTTGCTTCTTATTGTTCCTCGATGTCGTTTTGCAATTCTCGAAGGCCTGTTTGAAAACGGCTTATACCTGAAAATGAGTCAATTTTCGTAATCTCCTTGATTCAGGCGATAAAAACCGCTTCGGTTAAATGATTCACACAAAATGCTCAGTGTGTTTGCGGAGCAGTATATTCTGTCATTATGGAATCTTAAAGAAAGATCGGATTGCTGTGCTGAGCTCTACCGTACTCCGACACAGTAATTACCACGGCATTAGTTTCGCACTTTTTGCACCTATTAAGGTCACTCCGAGATGCCTTCGCGGAATCGATAAAAGATCTCATCGTGCACCGGCAGTGACAAAGGACAGTTCAGGGAAGCGGCTCTCAGGGAAAATTACTAACGGTGCAACGGCGGAGTGTGCTCGGCATTGTTTCGCCGCAGAAACTCTCCTCGTTCTCTCCGAACGCGAAAACAAAAATTCTGACATTATGACCAACTTACAGATTTCCTCGTTTCCCGCCATCTTATCCCTACTCGGAAACCGCTTACTCCTCTTAGTCACTATCTACGAACCACTAATTAATCCAACTACAAAAATCCGACCTTAAATATACGCTTCGCTGCATCATACTGTGGTAACATCAAACTTTATTACACTCAAAGTACGTATTCCCTCATTATTTTTAAATTCAAAAGCAGACTCTTTAAAAGCAGATTCTTTAAAAATTTAAGTTTAAGGCACACTCGCCTCTCGGATAAGTTAACATTTTTTTCATTTTGTCCATATTCGATTGATTATTAGAAGAGAAAAATCTGCACTGAAATGATTTCTAATTTTTTATATTGTACATTAAAATTAATCGCGTAATATTCGAGATGTTAAAAGACACGGAGATTACTATTGTCACTAGTCGTGTAAAGTCTTGATCTAAGCCGAGCGGAGCTACACGATCTTAGTCAGTTCGCCTACCCCCTCCACTGGGAGGGATACACGCCCTGTCCTTTTCTACGTTTGGCGCGGTCGACGCGGTCACAAGAAAATAGTAACCCTACACGATCTATGTCACAACACGGACCCGAGGATTGGGCTTAGATCAAGACTTTACTGCGACAAAGTTTTTCTCGAGTAAATCACAGGCTATTCACTCGATCGGTGTCAACATTAGGTTTACGCATCACTAAAAGTAACTATTTTACATTACTTTATAACAAGAATATATCTATCTAAATTTTTAGCGACTTTTTTTAATAATACAGAAAACCCAAAGGAATAAATTTGCTGAATAATTCCTCGTGGGTGCATATTTACCAAAAATATTAGGACCCGTAAACCTAGTGTTAATTATCAACCATGATTTACCATATCGCGACGAATTTATGTTCACAATCGATGAAATCGTCTCTTGCGGTACAATCGCGGCTATATCGACAGACACTGCAAGACCGATCTATAATTAATTACGACAAAAAAGCTGGCATCGCGACGGAAGTTGCTGCAATAAGCGTGGCACGCGATTGTCGTTGTTAATGATGTACGGAAGCGAGACGCGTCCGACTGTTTGCAATCACGACGTTAATACGTTTTTCAACGTGACTGCGACGTTATACTTTGTTACAGTAATTAGCGATCCGCGCCATCGACGCGGAAACGAGCAACGTTGTCGTCGGATAATTTCATTGTGCGGCTGGGTTGTTAATCCTGGAAGCGAATGTTTCCAGTGAAGGGCAAATTGGATGCGTGCTTCGGTTGGAAGGTGATCGCAATCGCTATGAATGAAGAAATTATTGCACCCCTGGCTACGCGCGGCTGCAAAGAAAAATTGTTTCCCGAATTACAAATATTTAATATTAACCACTGTTTGGATACCCAATTCTTGCTATACAATGCATTCCAATTGTTTCGTTTCAATTATAAATCTCTTCATGGAACATGTTCAAAGTGAATTTGCAAGGTACATGGATTGTACAAGAATTAACATTATTAAAATTATAGATGGCCGACGGGAAACAAATTTAACTTTCGCAGAATAATTATTTCGTGTTTAAACGAAACAGTAAGATGAATTTTCATCGAATGAAATTTTGTATCCATGAATTGTATATATTCGACGATTAAACAGTTTAACAAGCCTTCTAAAAGACTTTTGTCCTCTTTAAAGGCGAAGTTATTTTATTCAAAATAACAAAAATTTCTAGACATTTTCAAAAGGCAGATAGTAAAGATAATGTGTCATTGTAAACACCTGATTTTCTTGAGATGTTAGAACAAGATGTCAATTGATAGGTATAATATTAAAACCGACTATTTATAACAGTCAAAATGAATACTTAATAAATTTCATTTCCTGAATATTTAGAATAAAAATTTAAACGTCTTGGCCGCGTAGGTATAATCCTAATGCCTACTAATACATAGAAAATATTACATTTACAATTTTTGAAATAATAATATTAAATTGTTAGTCCAATAAAGACCCAGGAGCATGACCAGTTGTATTACCAATGAAGAGGTTAATAGGCCCATATGCTTTCTTTAGAAAAAGAATACCTCTCCGTAAAAATGCGATTTGCAGTTTCGGGGGTTCGAAAGGTGAACCGTGAGGGGACGAAGACAATGATGAGCTCGGAGGTTCGATGAACGGGAGCTCTCGTCGCGCGATTTGTATGGATTTTAGCTAGGATGTAGCAGGGAGCAGCGTGGCATACTCGCGTTCGCGTCGGAGCAACTGAAATCGGAACTTCCTCGAACACCTGTACACACGGTGTGCAGGATCGGCGGTCGCAAAAATGGTTGCGCGCATCCTAGCCGCCTGCGCGCGAAACCTAAAAGGAAACGAGGCATTCCGACTACCCCGCGGGTCGTCCTGTGAAAACATCTCGTGAACGTTCCGAATAAATCCCCGTTGTCGGCAAAAGGTGTGCACCTTCGTGGTGTACACAGCGTGCCGCATGGTACCCGGAAGAGAACCGTTTCATCCTCCGATAATTTCGCGATCGACGCGGTTTCACGCGTGCTTCGTCACGCGGTCACGCGTATCGCAGGTGGCCGGCGAACGTCCGCGCGCGGCAGGTTTATGTAGAACGTATGCGAGTCCCAGCAGGTTGTTTCGCTTTTGAAAGCAGCGCTCGTGGAACGGTCCCGGTCGCATCTTCCGGGTGTCTGATTGCGATTAAGTGTCTTCCTATCCGCCGGTTTTTTCTCACCGGGCCCGCTACCGTGGCTGCCGTGGGTTTCCTCGGACGCGGAGAAGATGTTCCAGAGATTTAGAGGACGCGGCCGCTGATTTATGCTGAAGAGTGCAGGGTGTCTCGAGCGTTGTTCGGTGCAGCAACTACCGTTGCGCTGCACAGTGCTCCCAAATCGTGGCCGAAACCTCAAAAATTAATTCGATCATTCGAGTCCGTTCTTTGATTAGCTACTCGGATAATCACTCCATGGAAGAACCGAGATACGATGATCTCATTTTCATGGTCATTAAATCGTCCCTAGAGAAATGTACAGTAAACTCAAGACCTAAGCCCAATCTTAGTGCGGTGACATAGATCGTGTAGGGCTACTGTTTTCTATTTTACTGACCTGTCGTGGGGTATGCCCGCCCAGTGGAGGGGATGGTCGAACTGACTAAGATCGTGTAGCTCCGTTCAGCTTAGATCAAGACTTTACTGTATAATTATATATGAAATATTAATTGAAACCTGCAATTTCATACTTTACTTTCGTCTTCAGAGTGGTGTCCCCGCACATATAATTATCTAAAATGGCTGATATTTTGGATTTTGATGCTTCGAAGGGCCATCAATTGATGTATACAAGAATTTTCACAAAATACGAAACTTCGAAAATTGACTTTTTGCCATTAAAAACGACCACTGTGGTGAACAAACGAGCAAGATGGCGGGCTTGTGAAACGCACAGTCGAAGATGTATAAATTTCGGTGGGTCCCGATTGTTACGTGATCGCCAATACTCGTAAAATTATGCTTTCTTATTAACACGTCAATTGCCCGGGAGAAAGTTGTAGTCGAGAAAGCGGTTATTTCGGTTTGATGCTGAAACAGACGTTTTGCGAGCGTTTGCTGTCACAGCTGTGACGTAACCATCAGGTTAATCGTACAAATCGGTTTATTACCGATGACCGACAGCGAGCAAGTAAATCCCATGTCTCGTTCCAATTACCCGTATGATGGATCAACGAGGTTAATCATCCCGTAAACTCTTGATATTTTAAAAGATCAGAGACCGATCGATAGACACTTATCCCTGTCAAGTCGAGTCGGTAAAATATCAGTTTGTTTGATGACATTTTTACGGGCCAGTTATCCTGCGCCGATATACGCACGCTCACCAATTTCACTGACTGTTACATCGAGAGGTGTTATAAACGAACGATAGTAAACTCGCTATCGAAACTGGTTTGATTAGTGAAAACAGTTCTTACGGTGACTAGTCGGTATAGCTTTCTTTACGTTTTGCAATTTATCGCGGGTGAAATGTTAGCCGATGTTTATCTCGAATGCCGTTTCGGTCACTGGCAATACGAGTAAATTAATCGTTGTCGATTTTGAATAATAATAATAGTCCGTCTTCGTGACCCGTACAAAATTGTAAAAGTAAAAGGAGCAGTATTTATGCTTATATGTTAGATATCGAAAAGAAGTATTGTTCTTTCATATATTTTATATTTCTCACAAAAAGATTTATTAACTAATCCTGCATTAATCCTCTCATTTTTCGAATAAAATTTCCTACAATTAAACAATTAAACAATTAAACAAAATTAAACAATTAATTTCCTACAAAAAAAAAATCAAAACAATTCTGTAACATTTACACCAAATGATATTGTTGAGAGAATGGATGTAACCGTCTAACCCTTTGACTGTTTGAAGCCAGTATGAAAATGATACTTATTGTATTAGATGTATGCAAAAGTTTTAATCTTTTCTAAAAATTTTCTTTTATTTATACACGACATACGAGGTATGCTACCAGTCGATAACGAAGATGTTTATTTAAACAAATCCATCGCAACCAAATTATTGCAAAAGAAAGACGGAAGATTGTAATTATTATAATTATAAGTCATTATGCCTGAACGATTGAAAATGGCGAAAATGTATGCATACACTTGATACATACTAGAGCCATCGTTTAATAAATTTTCGGTGGAAATTGTTACAAACGACATTCCCATGCCACATTTTTCTCATTGTTTGTTACTAGTTGAAGCATTTTCAATTATAGGACATTTGTTGGTAGCGTCCTGTTCTTTTGTCGAGCACGAGAGGATCAACTGACTTTTGTGGAGCGCGCTCCAGCCAAAGACGATTTCAATCAACCGAACTCGGCCCGATACCGAGTTGCAGAATTTCAGTGTCCCTTTCGCGTGATCGTGCCGGTATCGATCGGATCGTTACGTAACCCTTGACGGTCCTGGTACAACGATTCGAAGCTCCGGCGCCCGTTCGAGAATACAGCTTTCTCTCCGTGTGAAATTATTGCTCGCAGCGGTTTAACGAGATCGGCTCGAGTTGTTTTTGACTATCGAATAGACGAGGTGCGGCGATACTGTTCGCGCAAATATTTGCGATCACTATATCTCGCGGAGATAAATCGAAAATGCACTTTGCAGTTTTGTCTGTGAAACTTTGTCTACCAGCGAATCTTATTCACCGGTTCCTCGGGCCGCTCTGTATCGAAAGCAAATAGAAATCACTGTGAGAAAAAGTAACCCAAATTACTCCGGCTCTTGTTGGAAAATCAATAATTTTTTATTGGAAAATATTCCATCTGAGGACTGTGTCTCAATATGCACTGCATCTAATGAGACAACCTATATCCACTTGGATCGCGGGAGGTTAGCAAAACGGGTCCTAGCAACGGTGTCCCCTCTCCTCTTATTAATTCGACTTCGAGGGAAAAATGTTCATAGATCCTAGAGACTATTTCAAACATCCTGTAGGAGTAGATAAACAATAATAGTACTAAAATCAACCTCAGATGACTCAGATTGCGACTCCATTCACCTGGTTGGCGGGAGGTTAGCGAAACTATCCTAGCAACGGTGTCCACACTACTTTTATTAATTCTGTTCCTAGACAGCCGGATCTAGAGAGTCGTTGGATTCCGATGGGAAAAATGTTCATAGATCCTAGAGACTATGCCTACTGAATCATCCTGTAGGAGTAGATAAATAATAATGGAACTAAAATCAATCTCAGATGACTCAGATTGCGACTCCATTCACCTGGTTGGCGGGAGGTTAGCCAAACTGTCCTAGCAACGGTGTCCCCTCTCCTCTTATCATTTCTGTCCCTAGATAGCCGGATCTAGAGAGTCCTTGGACTTTGAGGGAAAATGTTCACAGATCCTAGAGACTAATGAAACATCCTGCAGGAGTAGATAAATAATAATAGTACTAAAATCAATCTCAGATGACTCAGATTACGACACCATTCACCTGGTTGGCGGGAGGTTAGCGAAACTGTCCTAGCAACGGTGTCCCCACTCTTATTAATTCTGTCCCTAGATAGCCGGATCTAGAGAGTCCTTGGACTTTGAGGGAAAAATGTTCACAGATCCTAGAGACTAATGAAACATCTTGTAGGAGTAGATAAACAATAATAGTGCTCAAATCGTCCTCAGACGATTCAGATTGCGAATCCATTCACCTGGTTGGCGGGAGGTTAGCGAAACTGTCCTAGCAACGGTGTCCCCTCTCCTCTTATTAATTCTGTTCCTAGATAGCCGGATCTAGAGAGTCGGGCTGCGCGGGAAAAATGTTCATAAATCCTAGACACTATACGTAATGTGCCTAATGGATAAGACGGGCCCGTGGGCCCTTCCCTGTCCCAGTGGACGGTCGCGATCGCCATCTGGTATTTGCCTTCCCTACCACATTCCAGTCTGGATATATCCAATGGTCACGAGTGCGTCGGCCCTACCTCCAACACGTAGGAAGAATCCTTTCCGGGGCCGTGGTCCCGGAAATCGAGAGGATCGCGCCAGCACGAGGCGTGGCCATTAATTCCATCGAATCCCGGTATAAGTAAGATTAAAACCGTGGCCGGCGTGCGGTACGTATCCGCGACCGGCACCGCACGTACCTATCCCAGAGCACGGACCGTTTCTTCGTTCTGGTCTTTTTGCGAGCGGGTAACCAAGCGCCAATACATCCACCGAGCCGTTGCGAAACACAGGCGAAGGAGTCCCGCGAGTCGAAACGATCGGTATTAATCGCGACGAGCCTATCCCGGCCGCGTTTAAATTAACCGCCTGTGTCCACGGGACGCAGATGTATCGCCGGCCGATCGCGGAATTAGAGAAAGAATGGTAATAAAGATAACAAACGCGCAGCATGGGGCGCGAGAAACGCGCCGGAACGTTTTGCGCGTCGAACAGGGCCTTCCAAGCAACAGTCGCGACCGACCTCACTGTCGAAGCGCGTCCCCTTATCTAATCGAATCGATTAAATCGATATACAGTTAATTCTCGATATATGTCAACAACACGGGTCTTGCCAGCGTCGCGTGTTGTCCAGGAGACATACCCGAACCGTGTTATTGGTCCAAGGCCTCCCGAGCTTCGTGGCCCCTCAGGGAGTATACCCCGCGGTAGAGGGGATAATTCCGCGACATTTGTCATCCAGGCCTTGGCGACATATGTAGAGCTGTGCGAGAACCCGAAACTATCGGGGTCGAGTTCTCGAAAGTATAAGTGTACGAGAACTTGGAAAAACTTTTATTTGTTGAATATTAAACATTTTCCGAGGGTCACCGAAATTTTTGGATTCTCGCACGCCTCCAGAGGCAAGCAACTAATTAAAGTTGCGCGGCCGTACAAGAGGAATACACGGGAAGAGACACGAGGGGACACACGCCGATCACCGTAGCCATGAATCGTGCACGGTGTCGGCGCCATGAGCGCGAGCAGGATCGCGTCCTTGCGTCTGGCCAGCGAGCCGAGTGATTAGGGAAAGAAGCGTGTACGAAACGTTCGTTAACCGCGCGGTAGCCGAGGCAGCGGCGCAATTAAGCAAATGTGCCACGAGTACGATGGCACTTAATTAATTAGGCACCTCGGGTAATTAACGGATAAACGTTCGGCAAGGGTGTAGATCGGGTTGCCCGCGGCGGAAACGACATTCCGAGGACGTGCACACGTGACACGTCCGCGCCGCGCGCATTATATGACGCAGGAATGCCAGGTGTCTTCCGCGTAATCATTTCCACACAATGACGTGGAGAGCGAGCGCAGGTGCGCGCGTTTTGCCCGGCCGTCGCGAAGGCTGTCGCGCCGGAGCGAAACCGTGATTGCGCCCGGTGATTAGATCGAGTACGATCCGGGGATCGATAGCGATCGAGGGATTGCCGGTGAATTCTTCTGGGAAAGTTCGGCGCCTGTGGGAAAGCGAGATCATTTTATCCGGCGAACGCGAGGAGTCACGATCCTCCGCCGGGTCCACCGTGGATACGATTCAGCCGATAAGTCTTCTGTATTGTCCTTTTATCGGCATACCCATTGTACCTCGCTAGATTTCATAACTTTTCCAACATTTTTCCCGCGGTAGCTCAAAGTGTCTCGACGACGGCTCAACTGGTGCGCGACCGTGTCCTAGCAAGAGCATTTTCACACATTGTTATATTCGCAGTTGAGGTCCCAGGACTCTGTAACTCGTTCGCGATCTTGTTACCTGTGTAAGGGCAATTAACGAGTGGAATTGAAATCAAAGTGAATTAGATACAGCCTTTTGCAAACACTTTCAATTTAGAGTGATGTTCAACAAAATTCGTGCCAGAACACAATTCTCCAAATTCTGGGAAAATAATTCAACTAAAACAACTTCCGATCCGAATATACTGTCCGTTCCAAAGTGTTTACGTTCTCAGACTACAGGAGGGACACATGACGTCACGTTTCGAGAATTGTCCCACCAACGTACCAATAGTGGGGGTAACTGGCGTCAGGATCCGCACTGTAGAACCGTGATAGGATCCCCACCCTCAGCGACGTCATTATCTTTGAGATAGACTACACTATAGCTTTGTGACGTCACTCCGGTTCTGACTATAGCATTTCCCCCACATCTATCTCTCGAGATCCTTAATCTGACTTCCTATACCGACTCGGGACATAAAAATAACGTGCTAGGAAAATATTTTCTATATTTTTCCGAAAGAGACAAAGCAACTGGTAGCCTAAATTCAAAGATGCTTGAAGATGCATCCTTGGAAAGTTGGATCGGCGCTTATGGTAAATCACACGGCTTGCCGGAGAGAGAGAAACGACTCGCGGGGTAAACTTTCACCCTTCGGCTCGTAGTAGTCGTGTCTTTGCCGTGTGTACACACCACAATGGTTAACCTATGACTTTGCACTGCGGAATCTTCTTCCCCCTTTCTCCCTTTCTCTCTACGACCTCGCGTGTATACTTGACCCGGTGCCAGACTCCTTAACCAAACATGCATAACCGCTTATCAATTATATCCTCTGCCAGGAGACACGCCGTCCTCGAAAAACAAAACAACATTGTGCCCCTTGTGTAACGGATCTCGCGATGACATTTAGACTCCGGATCTTTATGCAAAACGACCCGACGTCGAAATTTTTATTGTCGTCGAATCGATTACGAAACCATTTTACGTTGAAATATTTCCTCAGCTTCCGAAAATTTTGAATTGATGGGTCGTAATATTAATGCTTTCGGTTATGCTCGGTATTTCTCTTTATTTATTAATGTAGTACACATTTATATTTAATCAATTGTATCATTCCTGAGGGAAAGTGGACTCTTTTCCATTGCATTTGTACATTTGCAATAAGTCATAACTAAATCGTTAAAATTAGAACATATTTATGTTTACAACTGAATCTATTGATATTACAATCCTATACGTACTTTAACACTTATAAGTGGACTGCGAATCTTTGTGCAAAGAAAAATGTTGTGCTTCAAACTACATAATTCTGTAAGCTACCAAATAGAAATTAATTTGTTTTCAAGAATACATTTATTATGTTGCAAATAATATACCACTCTTCTCAAATTCTTTCAGTCTTTCTACATTTAATAATTGCATTTCCTAATTAATGTAATGATGCATGAAAGACCAAATATATGCACAAAGAATATATTAATATAATTTACGATGGAAATCGAATTTTATCTGAGTTTTTTTTTAATTTGTCTAAAAAAATGTGAAATTGCAGGATATTTTGCACTCTAGTAGCAAGATATGTTGAATAAAAAATTGTCCAACGTGCGGTTCTTGTGCAACTTTAGCAGCGCAACGTTTCAAAATATAATTTATGCTAATTAGTAAATCAGCAAGATAGTAATGAAATAAGTTCAGTATCATTATATTCAATTTAAACGTTCCGGACAATATATTCAATATAGGCATTATAAACTTATAACTTTATGTTCACATGTTCGCAAAGATTCGAGCTGTAGTTATTAAAATATGTAAATTTATTGCATCCACCATAACCGGAATCCACCTCCGAAATGTCACGTGTTTTATGCGTAACAGTTAATATATTAATATTTTGCATTTTCGGTTATCCAGCAGGCTCGGGTTCTATTTCACGAATTCGCAGGCGGCCATGCAAGGCCGCCGAGTCATTTATTTCCAATAATCTGTCACATTACTCATGCTTAAATGGCAACCAATTTTTCCCCAAAAAACGCTCACCTTTTGCGGAATTCTCTCTTTCCTTTACGAGAGACAACTCGCGTCAATGGCTTCTATCTAGTTAACAATCTGAAAAAATACGACCTTCAGGAATTTTTTCTGAGAAATAGAATTTTATTTTAGAACGAGCATCCAATTAAAAATTGCCTCCATAAGACAACCCATAACAAATTTTTTCAGTAAAATCTTGATAAATGTCTCCGTAGCAGCCTCCTTTCCAGAAGTTGCTTTGCTTGGAGCTGAATCATCAGAAATAAAAACTCACTAATTTTTTTAACCATTTTTTACGAATGGCCTTTTTTTAGTGGTTTAATGTATGACAATGCATAATATTGATCCAGCACTAAAAAATCGTGCTCACTGAATAGCGCAGCGCCTTCTGGGAAGAAAATTATTATTCCGACATTTAGTACAGTCTGTAGCAAAAAAGTTGGTATATATATACTTTGAAATGAAATACTGGTTTAAAAAAAAAATACATAAATTTTGTTCAGTAAAGATTTCTGGGATCACATTTTTCTCAGACTAACCAGTCATGACTCCTTAATCGGCGGCAGTTGGAATCGCATGGGTGAGTCATCGACTACCAGTTGCATTTTGTTGATCATTTTTTAACGGTATTCGAGTTCTTATTAAAGATACGCGCGATGGCAAGCAGTCGTTGCTGAAAGAATGTTAAACATTTTCGAGTTCTTTCGCCAGAAGCGCCGTTCGCGCCACAAAATGGCAAAAGATCGCGCGATAAAATGGCGCGTATTTCACACGATCGCGGCGTCGTCGGAGCTTTAAATGACCGTTAACGATCGAAGGAAATTAGGAAGTTTTTCCCAACGATCGGTTGCAAATTCAAATCGAGGCTCGCTCGAACTTCGCGCGCAGATTATCTTCGCGACGGCGGCCCCGATCCTTGACCTATGCAAAACCATACGAAAGCACCGGCGTTTCTGCAGCTTTAGAAAACGACAGCGCCGCGTGCGCGCAGTTTACTTTTCTCTGAAAGGCCGACCTTCAACCTTCTCCGCGCGAAGTAACTTGCATGCGAGATTGCAGCAATGTCGTTCCACCTGAACGACCCGTCGTGTTAGGCGGCGCATAATGATGACTCCTCTGACGCTATAAATTTTCTTCTTTCCTTCCTGATCGCTACCCGCCAGGTTGCTACGTGAACCGTACCCGAACATCCGCAGATCGACGGCCGATTTTTCGCAACGCCTGCGCCCCTTCGATCCTCTGCGAGTACTGTAAATCGTCCGCCATTTAAATTGCCATGTTGCGGACACCCGGCCTTGCGAAATCGAAAGAAATTTTGAGCTCCGTGTACTCGTTTTTGTTATAAGTGCATAATTAAATTAAGGACCATAGTCATACTTTTTCTAAGGGTAATTCTTTTTTTTCAGACGTTCCAGTGAGCCGCAATCGTGCACGCCAGCAGATCAAAATTTTTTAAATGACTTCCATGAGGCTGCAAGAAAACCTGCATAAAACATTATTTACAAAATTATAGAAAAATTTGTTCTTTTATTTGAAGACTTGAGATATATGTCAATAAAATTGCGGACTCAAAAATTGTTTTTCCATTATTTTATCAGACCCATAAAAATTATTAAAATTTCCGACCCGAGTAAGTGTAATAGAGCCAAGACTATGTAGATTCGCGATAAGGTAGAGTGACCACGTTACCGACAAAAATAGGCGAAACATGGTTTAGAGTTTAGAGAATATTTTTCGCTGTTCTCTATTAATTGCAAGAAACAGGTGTTTAATAACGATTTATTTCGGTGCACTATGATTTTAATGGGAATATTTTCCAAAGAAATTTGAAGCAAATTTTGCGGATATTGTTGAGAGCAGTATTCTTCCGGCTTGAGAGTTCTTATGCTTATCGGGGAGGAAAAAAGTGAATGATCTTCGGTCCTCCACGCTGGTTAGGTTCAGCACAAAGCTGTTGAAACATCGTATCGTTACAACGTTTCACTTCGGCTTTTTTAACGCCATAAATTACTTCCTCTCGATCGTGTTTCTCTTCCCGGTCTTAGATCAGCGAACGTGAGGTATGTTAAAAGGTATCGAAACAAGAAAAGCACGGCTTTCTTCGAGCGTACCAACGGAACGCGGCGTGCAAATATTTGCGAACATCTTCATTTCCGGCTCTCCCCTCGACAAAGAAAGTTACGTTCACAATCGATTTATTTAAATAGTTCACCGCAGCTGACGGATAAAATACGGAGGACGCCGCGGGCTTATCCGACGTGGTCGCGCGTTTTTCTGTTCTTTGTCCCCGTCGTTCGCCTCACCGCAAAAAGTTATTAGGAACTGGTTTTAGAGTTTCCAGTTAAGTCATCAGTGTAACATTTTAGAGCCTTCAATGGCACCGATGGCGGCAGTCCTTCGGTAATCGGCGGCCATTTTATGTGTCTCTACGGGGCTCGAAGAATGTGCACGTTTTTTAATTGCTCTCCGGAATTGCTCCCACTTCATAATATGTTCATACACTGTTGTATATAAATAGATAGGTTCCGTTTATAATTTGGTAAACATTATGTTTCTATCAAATGGCTAGTTTTGTAAATCCCATTTTTATAAATACAATTATAAATACTCATAAAGTACTTAAAATTTTAATTTTAAAGTTCAACATTTATTTCGACTAATATTAATATCAGCTGCCAATACCAAGCACTTCTAGATATGTTTTGATTTTTCCGTACAAGTATTCGAGCACCGAATTACTCGAAAATCGCGAGGGAGAACTGAATCACTCCCGTCGCTAGTTCGATAATCCTGCGATCGGTTGCACAACGATTTTCGAGAAGCGTGTAAGGGTTAACAATTCGGATGAAATCATATTTATATCGGAGTAATAGCGTCTGGCCGGGGATCGAACACGAGCAATCGTATCACGACATAATTCAAGGAACCGACAGTCGACCGATCGTGCTGGAAATAAATCTATCCGGCGTGTATACGACGATTCGATCGTGCAAATCAGCGGCCGAAGGAACGCACGATCCGGGAATAAGTTATGCCTTTAATGTGTGCGTGACCGAGGAAAAGTGCTCGATTTGTTTTGACACCGAGACACCGGGTACAAGCCGCTCGTACAATATCGGCAACCTAGATTTCACGCCGCTTTTACGACACCCCGCGATAACTCACCGAGCCAGACGTCGCATATCGGTTTACGATATCCGGTAGCAGCGAATTCGTGTTCGAAAACTGTCGCTACAAATGTAACCGCTCCTTCGATTTCGCAGTTTTCTAGTTACGGCCCGAGAAATCGGTAATTCGTGTACCAACGATTTTTCGACGCCGCGCAAGCCGCTTATACCAACGTCGCTGCAGCACAGATTTCACCTAACCGATTATTGTTCGGCGAGCCGATTCGAGTATACGGTTCTACAATCCCCCGGACACCTATTACCCGCGCCGATTTGTCTGCAAAACTTTGCAAATTGAAATGGAAAATCCAGAAGGAATTTAACGGAAACGATTGCGGCCGATAGCTTCATATGCCGGGTGTCCTACTTCCTTTATTTGGCACAACTGCACTAACGCAGTTTATGTATACACAAATAACTGAACAAATAGCTGAAGAGATTAGAATCGGATGAGATTTGATTTCGCTCGCCAATCATTCAGGATAGTTTTGCCGTTTTATTCCTTTATTCGGCGATTATTCGCCAGGTTTAATCGTTTGTAGACCGGTTAAACAATTTCGATGACATTTCCAGCATGTATATAATTTACATGAATCAACAAAACAGATTTTTTGTGAGAAGCAATTTTTCCAAAAATTGAAGTCGTTTGGTCGATTTATAAACCAGTTATTCCGATTACCGTGTGTGCTATCAATACTGAGACTGACTGCAAGTAGAAGTGTGCCAGAACCCGAAAATTTTGGTTACCCGACCCGTTCCAGCCCGATACATTCAGGCTCTCGCACACATCCAGTAGTTAGTATCGCTGAAACGACTGCAGCGTTCCTTTTATTTCTGCGCGAACCCGATAGTTCGCTGGCAGAAGACTGGGCAAAGATTGCAGAAACTTGAGGAACACCTGCGACGCTAATTTCCAAGATGGCGGGCGGAGCGGTGAAAATCCCGCGGACTGTCCGAGTGATTAATCTCCGCGGTTCCAGCGACAATATTCGCACGCGTGTGCACGCACGCAGATACACTTGTACAGCACCTGCGTGTGGACAGGCATAAATCCATCGTGTCTGTCGCGCGGATTTTTATCGGCGATCCGTCCTCGGGAACACAATGGGGCAGGTAAGCGTCGACGGGACACGCGGCCGGTGACACAATTCCGCGATCAATGCGTACCGACGCATTGTCGGACCGATCGCCACTATCGTCCATTACAAAATTTATCGGACGTTTTCACCGGCGTGTTCTTTTTCGTTTCGCGCAACCTGGAGACAAATCATCGGAACCGTGTACGCGCACAGTCACCGATCGACAATCCCGGTATGTATTATCGTTTGGCACCGTCGACAACGACGACGATCGGCAAAGAGAACGGTAGATATCGATTTTATCGAGGGGGAATTTACGTCATCTTATCCGCGCTGGATTTCTTTCGATAATACATAAGACGGTCGAATTACGAGGGCCCCGGAGAGACTTTACGCAACACACTTTCCTCCCCGGCTGCTGCATTCCCGTTTCCCCGTTTTTCCAGTCTCCGCCGAGCGATAAACCGGACTCCATTTTTTTTTCTATCGAGCCTACACCTCTCTTCACCCCCTCGGCAACCTGTGGATTTTTATACCTTACACAGTGAAGTTACCGAGATCTTCTACGATAAAATATAAGACATCCCAAGTAAATGAATAGAAATTGCGTGCTAGTAAGAATTTCTTCTTCCATTACTTCTAATGTTATTGTTTACATTGTATAGTGAATTTTCGCGTTGATCGCTGAAAATCGGCAATTCAGTTGCGTCAATACATTTTGAAGCTGTACATTGGCACAAATTCTATTCTCTAGAAAATGTGCTCGTGTGTTTCATTGTGCCATAGTTAAATATTGCTGTTAGTAGCTGAAAATCGGGAACGTAATGTGCCAAAACATTTTGAAGCTGTACATTGGCACAAATTCTTTTCTCTAGAAAACGTGCTCGTGTCTTCCATTGTGCCATAGTTAAATTGCTGTTAGTAGCTGAAAATCGGAAATGTAATGTGCCAAAACATTTTGAAGCTGTACATTGGCACAAATTCTTTTCTCTAGAAAACGTGCTCGTGTATTCCATTGTGCCATGGTTAGATTGCTGTTAGTTGTTGAAAATCAGTAATTCAGTGTGCCCAAACATTATAAAGCTGCCGTATATTGGCACAAATTCTTTTCTCTAGAAAACGTGCTCGTGTCTTCCATTGTGCCATAGTTAAATTGCTGTTAGTAGCTGAAAATCGGAAATGTAATGTGTCAAAACATTTTGAAGCTGTACATTGGCACAAATTCTTTTCTCTAGAAAACGTGCTCGTGTATTCCATTGTGCCATGGTTAGATTGCTGTTAGTTGTTGAAAATCAGTAATTCAGTGTGTCCAAACATTATGAAGCTGCTGTACATTGGCACAAATTCCTTGCTCTAGAAAATGTGCTCGTGTGTTTCATTGTGCCATAGTTAAATATTGCTGCACGTAGCTGAAAATCGGAAACGTAGCATGCCAAAACATTTTGAAGCTGTACATTGGCACAAATTCTATTCTCTAGAATATGTGCTCGTGTGTTTCATTGTGCCATAGTTAAATATTGCTGTTAGTAGCTGAAAATCGGAGATGTAGTGTGACCAAACATTATGAAGCTGCTGTACATTGGCACAAATTCTTTGCTCTAGAAAACGTGCTCGTGTGTTCCATTGTGCCATGGTTAGATTGCTGTTAGTTGTTGAAAATCAGTAATTCAGTGTGTCCAAACATTATGAAGCTGCTGTACATTGGCACAAATTCCTTGCTTTAGAAAACGTGCTCGTGTGTTCCATTGTGCCATAGTTAAATATTGCTGCACGTAGCTGAAAATCGGAAACGTATCATGCCAAAACATTTTGAAGCTGTACATTGGCACAAATTCTTTGCTCTAGAAAACGTGCTCGTGTGTTCCATTGTGCCACGGTTAAATTGCTGTTAGTAGCTGAAAATCGGGAACGTAATGTGCCAAAACATTTTGAAGCTGTACATTGGCACAAATTCTTTCCTCTAGAAAACGTGCTCGCGTACTCCATTGTGCCACGATTAGATTGCTGCAAGTAGCTGAAAATCGGAAACGTAGTGTGCCTAATACATGTCGAAGCCGCGGCGTATCTAGCCGTTCCGTTTCCCAGCAGCTAGGCACAAAGCCGGGAGGAAAGTAACGTCGTAAAATAATGAATAATCCCCGTTGAAGCCGGGGCCTGAGTGGACGCACGCGTGCATGGGTCCCCGTGCCGTGGGCCCATGCCGTGTGCACGCGTATAAGCGAGTTCACGATCGGCCCGCGTGCGCGCTCGCTCGCTTAGTCTAAGTAGCTTCTTACGTCAGTCGTAAAATGAGCTCACGACGGTCCTAGGAAATGGGTAACGAGTGAGCATACACGGCCGGATTCTTTTCCCCTTGCTATAAGTTCGCGACGCTATATAATGGCTATGAATACGCTGTTGCTTCCAGGATACAAGCGGGGAGCTGGACCGAACGAGGGAACGCGCTCGCGCGCTCGCGTCACCGCGACACGGTGGTCGAGTTGCGTAATGTTTCGCGCTTCTGGCTTTCGCGAAACAAACAAGAAGAGCTCTCGTCCGACACCGCTAAAGGATGTTTGCCTGCCTCTATGGCGAAACCCGGCACCGTCTATTCACGTATGTAAACACGCCTTTAGTTTTTCAGCGGCGCGACTCTCTGAACGCGCGCGGCCGTGTTCGGAGTCCGAGCTCGTGGAGACTCTGAGGACTGCGGTGGCCAGTTCGCGGAAGCTTTCAGCAGACGTTTACTGTATCCAGATACTCTGAGAGACGACGATCAAATTTTTATTCGGATGGTTCAGTACAGAGTGGTCCAGAAATCCCTTCCCCCTTTTAACCCTTAACTGGTACACAGTAGGCACTTGTAGGCCCAAGCATACAAAGTCCAATTTATGGATCGTCTACTTCTGTAAACTGTATGCCTAATTAATAGTATAATAAATGTTTAATTTCCAAGGTTTCTATTATTTCATATATTATGTAAACACAAAATATTCAGAGAACTGCACGTATATAACTGTTTTTATGTTTTTCCTTTGGGGTTTGCTAGGACACCAGTATATTGAACTACAACATTAGGAATGCAGATCTAATTCCTGAAGTAGCAAACAAATAATTTAAATTTACCTTCTTTTTTGGGGGGGGGGGGAAGAGCGTCTTATGGCGCTCACAAATCTGTAAAGGATCATTGTTCCGAGTGTCTTAGGAATGCAAACGGTCACGATACCCAGGGGCTTAAGAATGCAAAGAGCCACAGTATCGAAGCAACGATACTTCAAGGACGACCATTCCAAGAATACAAAGTTCCAAAGGACAAGAGTTATTCTAGGCATACTATTAGGTCGGTGTAAAAATAATTGGGATTTTCTGCGCTTTAACCTTTGCCGTCTATTTTAAGATGAATTGTTATTTCACTGTGTTCGTGCTACGCCATCGTAAGGCGCACAGTACATTCTATTGATTTGTGCAAACGGTTTCTGCTTTCGTTGTTCCGCGGTGTCCATTTGGTCCTGTCGAAGTGACAAAACGAAAAAATCGAAAAACGTTTTTGTCGATTTCATCTGACATCTTGAAAACCGTATGCCAACGGAGAAAATCGACTTGCTTCTTTTGACCATATTGTTGGCGTAGTGCTTTTATTTGTGATCAGTTTGTACATCAGTTAGATCTTCGATATGATTAATCAACCCTCAGACAAACTAACGACATTCCACATTAAGAATTCATAGATCAATCACTCCAAGAGTCTTAAGAATAGAAAGGCTTCCAAAGATCTCAGGTGGTGTGCAAAGATCCTGAATTCCAAGAGTCTTAGGAATGCAAAGGGCCAGGGCTCCAAGGGTTTTATGCGATGTACAAAGAACCAGAATTGCAAGTGTCTTAGGAAATGCACAGGAACAGAGTTCCCAAGGTGGTGTGCAAAGGGTCAGGATCCTAACATTCAACTTAAAAGTTCTTGTAGCCATGCCCAGCAATTAATTCCTCAGGACTCCCGTATGGTGTGCAAAGGGTCGGAATTCTCAGATTCAAAAAATTTTAGGTATGCCCAGCAATGAACTTCGAATTACAATCCATCTTCAAATTAATCAGCGCATTATTGTACACTTAGATGGTAAATTGAATGAAAACTGCGAAGACCAATCGTAAAGTTGTGTGAAGTGAAATTTTTCTCAGAATCTCATCCGATTAGGTTAAATCAAACAACTCGTGCAAAAAGGGAATCGAATTTTTCTTTCAACCCCTTACCGCATTATTTCCCTCTATGATAGACAAATGAAATTTTGTTTCAATAACATTTATACTTGCTAGATTCTGTTTAATAAGGTTTACATTATAAATCTGATTTTAGGGGAGGAATTAATCAAAGTTAAGGGGGCAGAGGTTAATGTGGGAGAAGTTAATAACTTTATGAATACTTTCCAAAGCGACGGTCCGTCTTACGTTATAAGTTATAAGTTGCATAATTTGTATAACTTTTTAGGGTTGCTTTCCCTTGAAAAAAAAATCGATTTTTTGATGCGTCTACACAGAGACCGCAAGTATCGTGTAAGAACAGGACTGGGTGTATACCGTTGTTCCAGGTATTGTTGCACGAACAAATCGAGTCCGCTAACTAGCCCGAGGCTAGTCGAAGTTCGTCGCTCGTTAAAAATTCAAACAATAACTGCAGGACGACCGACGGGAAGCCATGAACGGCGTCTATGCGATTACGCTGGCAAATAACTGGCGGTGCAACAGTTCGCGCGCGTATACGAAATTACAGCCGCGCGGCGCGGCGTCCGACGTAAAACGGCCGCTGCTTTATTACAAGATGTAGACATCACTCCGTCATAGATATGGTCACCCGTGGAACGAGCTCGTAGACCAAGCCAGATGCATCGGTGGCGAGCCATAACGCCGTACGGTGCACGTCGTTCCTGCGCGGAAAGTATAACAGCCGCCGTCAATAAAATATCTTCCGTGTGGGAAGGTGCAAAGACGCGTCGCTGCAGGATAAACCGTCGTGGACAGTCGCCTGAACCCTCGCGAGGATTTCACAAGAACCGTCAGCCGTCCTTAACCCTTTATATAACACCAAGCAACCGTAAATTAGCCCAGGGAAACTAAAAGAACAAGAGTACATGGAACAGGGGAGATATTAAAAATTTGAATTTTTGCTACAGAAAATTACAAACCTTATATCGAAATAATTGAAATATGAAACGGATGCTTCTCGACAAATGTCCTCCTTGACCTTTGCGAAGTATGGTGAAACACTGATAAAGCAGGAAACTGTAAAAATGTGTTGCTACGTTGATACTGTCGACAGAGACCTGTTTCTTTTGAAGCAAAAATTCCAAGGAAAAGCATGCAATCAAACTTTGACACCGAGTAGTCCTTTATTCCTCGGAGCTCTTCAATGATTGAGAAGCCTATTAGCAGGCTACCGGTGGATAAAGTGTTAAGAAACGCATTCGCAGATGACCTTCCAGCAAGTTCCGATGACTCCGACCGGCCTCCCCTTTCTTTATCGATTCGTTCTTGCTATTTTCACGTTCTCTTTGTATCTGGCCCCGGTGACGTATCCAAGCCCACGCGTCCGCGTCACGAAAATATCGCCGGACGAAGGTTAGCGAGATCTGTTTTGCGACCGGCGCGGCCGATGGTCTCCTTTCGCGACAGCCCCGGCCCCGAGGATGACGGCACTTGCAGTTCGCAGTATAATATCAGCCTCGGAAGTCGGAGACCTTGGAGGCGGAGCTCTCGTGCTCGCGTGTTGCTGAATATTCCGGATTATTTATCGAGGGATCGCACAACTTCCGGCGCGGCGTATCGGCGTCGCGCCATTTTCGGCGAACCGTCGGACAAGCGATCGCGTTCGTTCTTTTTCCCACTTCGGGATCCTCGCCGGAACTTGACCGGCACACTTGACCTCGACTGCCCGGACCTCCAGGCTGCCTCGGATCATTGGGAATGCACCGAAATCGCTTTCTGTTCCGCAAACCTTCGGCTTTATCTTTATTATTGAACTGCGGATCTTTCTGCAAAATAAACGCTGTCCAAGTCGATTATCGGGCGGCAAAGATTAAACGAAATTGTATTCCTTCTTTTCGTAATTTGAACGGAAAAGTAATTTCAGTGGCAAATAATGTAATAACTAGACTGTGGATCTTTATGCGAAATTAAAATATTCTACATTTTTTACGGGTTAGAGGAGCCGCCTAAACACGTTTCACTGCCTTTAATCATTTGACTAGGTCCAAAATAGTATGTTGATGCTAGTCAATCCTCTCAATCTTTACACTGTGTTAAATTGCAGGTACTCAGTTTTGTTGACACTTTACCGATCGGTAGCCTATTAATCGGCTTTTTGTCCCCGACGATTACCGACCGATGGCCTATTAATCGGCTTTTTGTCCCCGACGCTTACCGACCGGTAGCCTATTAATCGGCTTTTTGTCCCCGACGCTTACCGACCGATAATCTATTAATCGACTTTTTGTTCCCGGCGCTTACCGACCGGTAACCTATTAGTTTATTAGTTTATTAGTTTGTTAGTCTATTAATTTTGCCGACAGAATGCGGTTACCCTGTTTTTGTATCTAGCATTTATACACCTTCAGCGTCTGACCTTCCTAGCACAAATCTGACCCTTAATCGGTTGGCACGGCAACCGAAACAGAGCCGGTGGCAAGGAAGTATTTGTGGTCGAATGACCGGTAAGAAGTGTGTAGGATGTTCAGCCGGAACCGGTCGGTAAAGTGTTAACTTGTTAAATGTCTTTATGGTAATATGGAAAATTCCAAGGGATCGCATGTTTCTTTATCGATTCGAAAAGGTTGAATTTTCGAAAAAATGTCACCGGATTCTTGCAGCGAAATCCTCGATGACCTTCCGGCAAGGCTGGAAAAAAGCAACCTCGGCACGAGGTTAGCTACCGTCTATCGTCGGAGGGTTACCAGACGCGTTTAAGCGATCGGCGAGTATATCAAGGCCGCCGGTGGTCGACATGAATGACCCTTCTGAATGAAACGGGCCGATCGAAATAGAAGAAGAGAAAGAAGAGAAAGAGGACGAGGATGAGGAGGAGGATGAGGAGGAGGGTTTCCGTAGACGGTGGAACGAAGATGAATGTCGCGGCGGTCAGGATTCGTTCGCCTCATTAGACGAGGGTCATGCGGATAATTAAGGTCGCATTATAATCGTATGATAAACCGGCCGACGCGACGCCGCGGCGCGGCACGGCGGCATCTTCTGGCCTTCTCCATACATAAGTAGTCCACGGTGTCTAACAGGAACACCCGTAAAATGTGCCGACGGATTTGATCGCGCGGCGGTCTGGGTCGCATTAAAAGCGCGTTATCCCCACCCGTAGCTATCCGTGGGGGCTTGGGGTGCCCTCCGCCACGGTGAATCGGGGCCTCGTGCGATCGCCTCTCGTCTCAAGGTCACCGGGCAGCCCCCGAGGGCACTGTCGATTATAAATCCACGAGAAATCCGTATTTACTGCGTGCACGTTGTCGCGATGATCGCGGACAACGAACGGAGGCGATCCGGTCCTGTATCCTCTGCGAGCACGAACCTTTAAGCTAGGCTCCCGCGATAGTTGCTCGCCCGAGAAAAAACACCTGCACGTGTCGGTGACACGAATTATTCCGATAAATTTCAATAAACCGAATGTTATTGGTGCGCCCCGCCGGTTAGCACTTTCTCAGGGAAAACTCGGAGCGGTTACCTCGTGCGAACGAACTCGAGGAGAGTCGATAAAATCCGCGTTTGCCAGATACTCGCTGTCACCGCGGAGATGCGCAGAGAAACTTATGCATACGAAATGCATCCGTTCAGCTTCGATTAGATAACATTCTCTAATACATTTGAATATATGTAGATGTCCCTGCAGACTGTGTCGATACGTCCATCCAACATTCTCGCGAAGAACATTGTGACGGACTACATAAATACTCGTTAGGGTGTTCGTCTAATCGGTACTGAACGGATACGTCCCTTGTCTGTGCAGGTTATGCGAAACTATTTTCTGGTATAATGGTGAGATTTTTCCGATGTCCTTGAAACGCCTAGAGACACTTTTTTCGGACAACCCGTCCACGACAATAACAGTTTTGATTTTCTTCTAGTTGTCGTTTATTGGCACTTATTTATTCAGTCACGCTACGCTGACTTTCTTCTTCATTTTTGCCATCGTTGTTTCCGGGGGTTTCCATTGGTATTGTTAATAGCACTATTTGAATCGCTATTCGTGCAACTAAATTTGTTTTTGTCTAGTAAATTGCTAAAAATTCGAGCATTGCATTAGCGATTAAAATAGGGCGAATAAAGTTAGGCTGAATTTCATATATGCACGAAATTAAAGGAAAATCATGTAGAAAGTAAATATTCTAGAATTAGACAGCTGATTTATTTATGACAAAAACGATGCAAGTTAAAACAGTAAAAGTATTAGGGGGTTGTCTCATTTTGAACGATTGAGAAACAACTGAAATTTGACAATTTTTTGTACATAAAATTATGTTACTTAGAAGAGTTTGAGAATATCAATATATTGCATTTAACTCACTAAGATTGTTAAGGAAGAAAAGAAGGATCTACATGGTTACTGTTTTCTGCAATTAATACCAACAATTTTTCCGTTGTATACAGATCGGAAGTATAGTTACACCTATTGCTAAACTGCGGATCTTTGTGGAAAATAAAAATTGTTTTCATTAATTGCAAGAGAGAAGAACCATACACGATCCTTTACAGTTTGACTACCTTGAAAACAATGTATTGATACTCTCAAATTCTTGTGATCTTTCTCCATTTCTATCACAAATGCATAAATTCCGCAGTCCACCTATATTAAACAGATAACGCGATTCACATAAGATGACGTGTAAAACGTTGAACGTGTCCTTTCTTGCCGTGGGTTTTTCCAGTAAGTTGCAAAACAAGGTTCGTGTTACGCGGAAGGTAGATCGTTTTATCATCCTCGAATCTTAGTATCGTCGACAATGTTCGCGGGCAGAGATGCTCTCGGTAGCATTCCGCGACGGTTCTGCTCTGAAATGGACAGCGGTGGGTTTACGAGCGCGTCGATGCGCGAGCATAACGCGAGCGTATCGTTCCCTTTCCAGCGATTTTGCAAATCACCAGGCCTATTCGACCGGTCTTTTTCCCGTTCGAAAGTTAATAGCGTATTATTTATAAACCGATCGGGCAATTAATATCAGCTACCCTTCTCCCCCTCGCGTTGGTCGTCCACCCTTCGGCGTCGTTGCGCTTCGATGCGCCTCTCCCCGTAGCGTTTCAGCGGTGATGCGGCACACAGCCGTCGTTATAACGTCCAGTTTTAATATCGAACCGAGAGGAAAAGGTCGTGAATGGCCAGCGCGGTGTGCTGGGTGGTCCCATTGTGAGACGGGAGAAGCTAAAGTGGATTTTAAACGTCCGCCGGGCATAAAGAAGTACAGAAATTTACGTTCGTCGTCGTCGTCGTCGTCGTTGCTGTCTTCTTCTTCGTCCAGATCATCCGGATCGTCTCGTTGTCGTTGTCCGTCGTTGTCCTCGTCTAGTCGCCGGGAAAAGTTGTTCCGCGTACGTTCGGTTGGTTCTCTCGTCGCATGGGCCGCCGCGCCGTCGAAAGAATGCCGCGATGATATACCAGTTTCGTAAAGGTCTCGTGCCCCCGGTGCCGCTGCACCACTGTGCACCGCTGCACCGCGTACGACTGCAAGCACACCCGGCCGCGGCCGACCCGGTAAGAACTGTCTCTCCTTCAGGAATCTCTCGGCATTAGCGCTTTTTTCGAGCCGGTTTTTACGAGGAGTCATTGCCGATCCCTGCCTGCCGGCGCACACCCGATGACACTCGTTTCCACCGAGCTGAACACGCCGCCACCAACGGAATAGGGATTGCTACCGGTTCGCTGAGGAACGCGCCGCGCTTCGCCGAGGACACCGCCACCCGGTGTCACTACGCACGGCGGACAACTCGTGAACCAACCTTGACATCCTGATTTTCGCCACACCCAAAACGACCTACAGACGACACGGTCAAAGGTCGATTTACACTATCCGCACGGACAACGGAACGGTTCCGTTCAGCATCGGTCAGACAAACATTCTTTAACGGATTTGAAGTATTTAACGGAAATTAAACTAGAAAAAAATGTATTATAATATTACAGTGAATTCTCATTACGAGTCAGTGCCAACCTTACGATTTGGAGTCAGTGGAGCTAACCACACCACCGCGGTGAGGGGCCGAAGCTCATTATATCGGAGAAAGACATTTTCTCGGTCTTCTTGTCACTATCGCTTAGTAGTCATAGGCTCTTATGACTTGTAGACGGATATGTCTCTTAGGTTTCCAGCGTGCCATGTGTATTTCAAATGCGACGCCCGGCGACAACCTCAGGTTTCGTCTAAGAGTCAGTCACCAGAACCGCGCAACTGACTCTTAACGAGAATTCACCGTATTCTGATCGGAACCGTTCCCTGCTGATAGTATAAATTGTTGGATATTTTGACAGTTCTTAAGAGCCAAGAGTAGTCACGTGACTATTGTAGAGTTAGCAGGTCGGTAACTGCTGTACAATTTCCATTCACAGCCTTCAGCTATTGATTTAAGCTCCGTCTTGATCTTGATCCCACGTGTCCTAAGTCTGTGACTAAATTTGTCAAATTTTTGGCTCTGTATTATCGATATTATGAATTCTGACGCCAGAAACGTGCTTCGAGTTTTTGACTTTATTTCGCAGAGAATCAATACAAAATATAGCTCAATTTGTAGCTGGAGATATTTTCCAGCGCGCGCAACTCTCGATTTCATCAAGAAAGCTCATCCAATGACATAAAAATGCTTGGATTCCACGGCATGCACATCGTCAATTTTTGGCCTACTTCAAACGCTTATATTACCAAATATCAGTCAGCTCATGACCAGCGCGCGGTAGATTGAACCCTTTTCCAGCGAAAAATATTCTCATATACGGACGAAAAGTTGAGGCACGTAAAACCATTTTTCGTCTATTTTTGTCGGTAACGTGGTCACTCTACCTTATCGGGAATCTACGAAGTCTTGGCTCAAGCTGGGTTTACTATAGGTCCAGTAGCAGCACAGTCCAGTGATCCGATCCGGCTATGGATCGTCCCCGCTGTCGCTCCCGAAGACATAATTCTCCTCCGCTCGTAATCGCTACGGGGTTATCATTATTTCGAGGGGCGAGAGAGGAGAGGAGAGAGGGGAGTTCTCACCGGAGAAATCGTTTCTCACTCCGGGCGATGCCGTTCATTTGCCCCGGTGTTTAGCGGCACCGGCGCGAGCTTTTTGCATCGGCGCAACTTTGTTCGTTTCTCGAACGATGAACGCCTTCTTCTCGCGTGTTCTTGCGCGGTACAATCGGCCGCGGGTTTCGCAAGATCGATGCGCTCGCGACCACTGCCGCGGCGCGTGATTAGGCGGCGAAAAAGCCCACCGGTGACAGTCTCGGATTGTCGGAGCCCTTTGGACGTTGCGAGAAACTGATAACAGTCTGTGCGCAGTCTGATAACGCTGGGTGCAGCGCTGGCCATGATCCGAATTATATTTTCTCGGTGAAACTGCAAAACATCGTTCATCGCTATCTTTTCTTCCTCTCTGAAACGGTTCTATGATAGCCTGGCTATCGTGGGACTCAGGAAGAGAAAGTGACGTGGACACTTGAGGGTGTCATAAATTAGCTCTTCTCGATACTGCGACGAACACGAGGGTATTGTTCCTTGGGAATATCGACAGCTTACACGAACGTTAAAAAATATTCGTGCAGCAGTTCGTACATAATACTTCTTTTTATAATAGCTCTCGTACGCTCCTCAGAAATAGTGGCATAAAATATTCTCTGATAATGTCATATTCTCTCATAATGTCATCCATTTGTACTTTACACTTTAAACCAACAAATTCTGCTGCATTTGTAACGTTACATTTTTACACTAGGTTTACGAGGTACTAAGAGTGTCCTTTACATTACTTTATAAATATAACAAGAATGTGTCTATTCAAATTATTCGTCGTTTTTTAAATAATGTGTACCCAAAGAAATAAATTTGTTGAATAATTCCTCACGAATGCATCATTACGAATCTCATTAATCGAAAATTAAAAATAGTAGAATCCGTCAAAGAAGTACATCTCACAACACAGACAAAAAACAGATCAACCAATTTGCAGTGTGTAAACTCCGAGTAAAAATTTGTTGGTTTTGGGAAGCAAGGTATTTACTTATTTAGAAAGAATAAAAAAAACACAGATATGATCATGAACGATATTTGATCGATGTTTCCTCTACTTAGGCTAGGCTTTTACTGAACGACTTCGGCAGCTCGTCGATACGTTGGAGAAAAATAAAACATCTGAATGGGACACGTCGGCGGACCAAAAAGAAGCGCGGCTCTGTCTTTGATTCGATACCTAAAGACACCGCGAGATACAATGTAACGAGATACATATACAACAGTTAATGGAACCGTATTATAGATATAATTTCTGTACAAATATCTATAAAATTTCACCTGTAATAGTAAAAACATTATTATCCTCAAATGATATTAAACAAATGATTCTTAAGCACACGTTCTCCTCATTTTAACTCTTACATTCTTCGGGATGAAAAACTGTCATGTACCTAGCTTGAAGATAACTGAAAGCTATTTTATTAATTATGTTAATAACTGGTCCGAGATCGTATAAAACGGCGGTGAATCAGCGAAGGAGGTTCTCACGGCGCTTCACCACGCATTGAACTCCCTTTCGCCGCACGACTCGCCGCAAAGGGATTATCGAGAGAGAAAGTGGCAATAAATAGTTGACAGTGGTTTCGTCAGGGAAGAGGCTCGGCAGTGGTTCATTAAAATGTTTCGCCGGAAAAACGCCACGCATCGGGACTTGGATGCGCGCCGAGCGTGGCGTTGAAAAACAGCGCAGGAAATTGTAATGGTTTCTACTCGAGCCGCGTCGTTAGCGGTAATAGTGCCAATAAGCGCTTCAGGAAATAAAGTAATTTGTCCCATATCGCTGCAATATGTTTGTATAAAGACTTGTCAGCCGGCGAATGTGTTTGTGCGCGGAAAAAGGACATTTTTAACGACATCATTTTCTTAAGGGTAACGTCAACCACCTTTAGAATTTGTTGTACGGCACACCTAATCAAAATTGCTAGCACGATTTAATTAAGCAAATATAAGACAAACATAAAGGATGAAACAAAAAATTTTATTAGTCCTTCTTATTCTTTATTCCATATATTTTCATACCCCTTTCTTAGCAATCCTAACCTAATCTCAATAATCCTAACTAGAAACGTCGTTCTGGAAAACAATTCCAATTTGTTATATTGATTATTAGGGCTTGAAGAAAGTTTAGTGGTTTACATTGGTTGCTGGTAACCAAAATATATTAATCCTTTAAAATGGTTAATGGTAATCAGAATATTAAAAATTAATACTGTTTGATCGTTTTGTTGTTTGGAAAATTTCTTTGAGATGTATTAATAACTGGCATTCGTTTAAATTAACATTCATTTTGAGTGATGGACTTTTTCCAAGAACATTTTAGAAGTAATTGTTATTTTGTGCCTGGGACTATTTCACCTCTGTAGCATCGATTCGGCATAGTTAAACATCTCTCACGCTAGTCGAGTTTTCGCGAATCGAGCGGAGCAAAGTCGATTTGCGCTCCGATAGGTAATTGGCGGTGACTGCGAGGTGCACGCGGAACTCGGGCCCGAGGCTGTCCCGAGCAGCCGAAGCTGAAAAGGCGAACGACGGGGCGTGGAGAAAGAGAAGAGGGCGGAGGATATAAGGACGAAAAGGGGTCCCGCCGTCCGTCCCGACGAAATCGAGCGTGACCACGAGAGATGCACTACCGATCGATGGATCGGCCCGGTAAAAAATGCCAAAGTTGTAAAGTTGAACGGACGTCTGGTTTTTGCCGGTGATTTTTGCCGGCCGCACGAAAATCGTCGGAAGCTGTCTGCCAACCAGCCAGCCGGCCGAGCTAGCTACCTTTTCTCCGCCCTTCCCACGATCCATTACGGACGCTGCGAACGATCATCTACCCAACTACAGCTCCGCCGGAAGATTGATCAGCCCTGGACATCGCATCTCAGCTCGACGATCTTACAGCTTTATGGATTCCACCTTGGCGCGTCTCCACGATGCTGCCACGAGATACACAGTTTGACAATTAAATCCCACGTCGGCGGATTCCTCTATTGTGTCCGCTCTACAAGGAATGCTACTTTGCTCCGGCTGCTTTACAGTTACCGCGAGTATGTTTGCGAGCTTGCGCCGCGCCGCGAGCAGATCCTCGCTACGCGATGGGCCAGATGAATCGCGAAATCTCGTGCCACTTTGCGCACCGTGGATTCCACGAGAAAATTCTAGGCTTCAGGATCGTCCTTTAATTCTTCCTTTCGTCCATAATTTCCCATTATTCTCCACTCTCGAAATTTTTATAGGTTTTCTAATCGCTGAGCTATTTAACTTTTAACACGTTAAATGCCAGAAATCAATCCCAGAGATTCTTACAAAATCAGTGTAATTTAATTAATGAAACCGAAACTAGAAATTTAAAATGTATTATAGGGGATGCTGTCTTAACCCTTTTGAATTCTAAAGATCCTAATTCCGGTTTATCTGGATATGTCACGATAAAAATGAATTTATAAACCTAGTGTTAAATAATAATTTCAGAAGAAGTTCTTACACTATATCAATCTTAAAAATTTGTTCAATTATAAATGAAACAAGCTTTTGAGGAAGTTATTAAGAAACCCGCAGCTGGAAAACTCCGTCAGAAAATTACCGGTAGGTAAATATTAATATCTACAAACTTAAAGTTTGAACATTTAAAAACTCGCTGTATTGATAATTGACCTGTCAGAAATTTCATTCAAGCAATCTTGACGCTTGAAACGCTCCGTTCCGTTACAGATGTTCAAGAACAACATTTCCGTGCATTCAACCACCATGAATTTACATTCTCCCGAGCGGTCCCGCAAAAACTTCCCAATTCATTTCTCCATGAAATCACGCGATGGCCGCTCGACACCCCGCAATAAAATCGCGGAAAGAATGCCGAACGGGAATCTATAAAGTTGAGGCCGCACATTAGTCTATCCTCGCGGCGAGCCGGAGAGCGGTCGGCCAGGAACGATTTGCATTTTCTAGAATATCACACCACGCCCTGGCAAATCACGAGTTTCGCATTTTCCCGTCAAATAAAATCACGAGCTCGCGGTGCGCGAAACCGGCGCGGCGGCCGCGGATCGTGTTCGTCGGTTCGTTCTCGGTTTCGTCCGCGTTGGAACAAGGTTGCCGGTCGTGATTGGATAAGAGCGCGACTCGCTCCGAGCGAGAAAAAGGCCACCGAAAATGTCTGGCTGCTGCCATACCACGCCACGCCATGCCACGCCATGCCACGCCATGCCATGCCATGCCGTGCCATGCCGTAGCGTCGTGTTGCGCGCGTTTTCTTTGCCAGGCTGTTGGCTGGCTTCCTCCTTCCCAGAAGGGTCGGAACTGCCTGTTCACGATGTTCGTTGCGGTCACACCTACATTGGGTAACCAGCGGGGACCACACAAATTGGCAACAGTGACCGGCCTCTCCCCGTCCGTGCTTCTTTTTCAACGTGGTCGCCATTGATTCGCCGGCGTAGAACGACCTTTACATAGCCTACACCTCTATGCAGCAAAAACTCACCGCGGGATGACTTTCGAAACATCAGAGGCCTGGCGCCCGACCGACCTCGCTCGGCGAAACCCCGCTCCGACTTCTTTTCTTTTCCGTTTCTGCCACGCATCTTTTACCCGATACTTCCACGCACCTGTTCGATTTTTACCATTTTATGCACTCCTTCTGTGCCGTCATTCCCTACGGCTCGATCTTGCTGTGCACCAACCGGGGACTCGAAACCGGTGTGATTTCGATACTAGTGTTACGCTAATAAGCCTACCGATTAAGTGCTCCGATATAAGGGGACGGTGTTTCTTCCGAAATAGGGAAATCGCTGTCCCCCTTTCTTTTTTCCAAACGAAAGATATCGCTGCTCGGTCGAGTACTTTATTGCCTGCTGCTACGTCTCGCTTCTCGTTCATGCTCCGTGTTCATTCCTGGCCCAGTTGAGAACAGAGTCAGGCCGAATAGCATAACTGATCCGATATAAGGCGAAACCCGGTCCCGAGCCTTCGACTTATATCGGAACAAGACTGAAATACCAAAATCGTTACAATATCGAAATGTATGAACACCGAAACCGAAATAATTATGCCACAGAGGGTTTTCTTTAGGGCCCTATCGAATAGTTTGAAAAAAAGATCAATTTCATTTTACCCAGATCTTTACCAAGATCTATACCCTCCATTTTAACCCGTTAGGCGACTAGCCCGTGACAGTCCCGGGCTGGCGTAACGCAGGCAGGCAAACTTTTAATACCTAACAATATAACAAATGGCATTCATATATTTTGTACGCCATTTTTTAATTCATTTTCTTACTCTTTTAAAACAATATCGACTTTTTGGCCCACAGTCTTGATTTTCGCAGAGCGCTTAAGGGGTTAATTGAAAGATTGTAAGCGTCACTCTGGGAACCATGTTACATCGAAACCATGTCCTCAGAATACCGTGCTATAAGAAGGTTGACAATTTTTAATTTGCCGGAAACTTTTTCATCTTTTCGATTGTAGGTGCAAGCTGAGAAACAATCCAACGAGACGGTATGGAGGGTTGTGAAGAAATCCAAGTTTCGACCAGCCAACTGATAGTTACACGAAATTTGGCCGGCAAAGTTTCGGGCGAGTCGTTTCATAAATCTGCGCAGGCGTCGCGTCTTAATCGGTATTCTTACGGCGGAGCGGCGCTCGAAGTATATCACGCGCTTTGAGCACCATGGCCGCGCGAATATTCTTAATCTCGCGTCGTGTCGCCGGCCCGCGTCCCTAAGGATTTCCTTAGCGCATAATGCACCGGCGGACCGCGAACAGTGATTTAAGCGGACAGCTTCGGGAATCGTGAATTCGCCGAGTCGCGAGAAACGGCTATTTATACGGGACGGAACAGAGCGCGGCGACAATGGCCGAATTTCGTATGCTGTTCGAGCACGCGATGCCCCTGCAGGACAAAGGGCCTGCATTCGGGACACGCGCATTTTCGTTGCCGGCGAAACTCGCGTGGAATTCCTCCACCGGGGAGTCGCGCGTCGAAGCGCCGATTAATTCCGCCGCGAGATTTTCGTCGTTGAAATATTCAATCCATAATGCCTGGGAATCGCCGATGTAACGTGCGCAAGGTGTCCGTGCAGGTTTGACTGTCTGCGGACGCGTGTGACCGAACAATTTTGCCGCTCTGTGACTGCGAATAATTTTTAAAGAAATTATTACCCTCTGGGAATATTAACACGTTGAACGCCATGCCAGTCCCTGGGAACCAGGGACAACATAAATTCGTACCGTTTTCTCTTTTTCTCCTACTTGTTAAAATAAGTGTTCACGGTACGATACCTTGAAGATTTTTCTGTGCTAGATTCTTATAGCAAAACTGATTTTTCTAGCATTACGAAGTGTAGCTACAGTTTCTTAAAATACTTAAAGTAAATTAAAATTTGTATAATAATCCAGGTATGAATATTTATTTTTATGAAATGGGGAAACTGAATTATTTCGACTTTTCGCTTTCTAAAAATAACGTGGCGTTAAAGACCGAACAGCTTTCTCGTAGCTGACGGTGTTCGGCGAACATGCTGTTCATATTAACATGTAGGAAAAACAGGGAAACGAAATGGAAAGGGGGAATTCCAGGAAGCCGGTGGAGGTAGCTGTTAAAAATCGAAAGTGGATTTCCGCGCGTAACCGGTCATCGGTAGTGGGGTAGGTAACATCATGTTCCATGAAGCAGGAGCACGTGTAGCTTGCATGTGCACGCGACCAGCAGGATGTATATAGTATAGTTACCCTCGATCATCGGTGATTAGAAAGTACGGTTAAAAATCGATTCGTGCGTCGACGTCGCGCCGCCCGGCCCAATTTGTCGATTCGCTGCAGCTCGGGTGCTTGTTATTCCTGAACCTCGTAATCTGCATTAAAATTAATGAACCGTGCAAAAACTTGATTTACAAAAAGCTTGCAAAATTTCCAAAGCAGTTCTTTTGCGTAGATAGAAGTTCATATTAACGCAAACTAACAACCAGTGAACATGAATTAGCGCATCATCAACCGTTCGTCTGGAAGGAAATGATTTGAAACCTGTTGAAATCCGTTTCTGCTAAACTGCTGGTATTCTCAACCGGACAGTGTTGGACGCTTAGGTCAGCTGGGCATTGTTTTTTTATAGCCATTTTTAGAAATAGGCACACCGACTTTCGGAGTTCGAAATGTGACCGGTTCTTGATAGCAATCTGCCTGAAACATCGCAGTGTATTGGGACTAGGAGAGTCGAGCTCTAAACATAAGAGATGTAAAAATTCACCTAACCGAAGTATCTTTCTAAACTGCGAGATTAAAAAAAATTGGTCATTTTTACCCGGAAAATAATTCTAACATTAACCCATGGATCCACTTCGACGCGTGTCAATTGTGTACATAATTACTAGACTGCGGATCTTTATGCAAAATAAAAACTTTTTATCTGAATTGGAACAAACTGATTATGTTTAATAGATTGAAAATAATATAACAGTATCTTCAAATTCTTCTAATGTCGTTACTGTTCTAAATTACACCTACTAATTTTTGTCATAAATGCATAAAATCCGCGGTCTAATAATTACAAACGTTCGATCTAAATCTATCAATCTAAAAATATGTTCCTTTACGAATTATTACAAAAATTATCCACACCGTGCGCAACAATTTCAATAATTTTGTAAAAACAGCTTGCACAGTGCTCCTCTAGACCGATAGAACGAGAAAAGAATATCGATAATATATTTCGGTCGATGTACCAGAAGGAAAAATATTTCTATAACGGACACCTGTCGAAGGAAACAAATATTTTACCAATTAGAAAATAATCTGCCGTTCGAGGCGTTTAATCACCGGCCGTTGTGCACGCAGTTGGCAGCCGTCGGCTTTCACATTATGATAGACACGGGACCCCGCGTTGACTAGGACCGACAACCACCATTACGATTTCATCAATTTCCCACAAAGCATTCGCGACGAGACGCGGCAGCATAACTCCTCTGACAATACGATGAATCGTGTGAAATACCGAGGGAAACGTTCATCATCGCCGCAAATGATGATGATCGCAGCGCGAGAGGAGGCTCGCGTCGAGTCTCGATATGTTCAGCCATCGATTAGCACCTTCTACCCGAGACAGTCACTTTTTCGACTAAATCTTGGTTAGAAACAATCAATTTTTATATTACTCTGAATTCTTGTTATCTGTACATGGTATTTTGATGTTGCAAGTATACGTTCACAAATACACTTTAGGCATCATTATACAGGGTCATCCGTTTTGAAACGGCCAAACGTCAACCAGCTATAGAGGACCCCAAATGGAACAACTTTCACCCCTAACACTTTTTTTGATTCGAAGTTATTTCATTCAGTCTCCACGGCGTGCCCCATGTCAAAAAAATCAAGATCCAAAGGTCATACAAAAAAGTTGACTGAATAAAAAAGATGCCCCTATTTATTTTAAACCAAACAAAGGAAAAATCATCAAGATACATAATTGCAGTCCTAATATATTTAATCTTAAGTGAACGCAAAAAATGACGGGTTTTTGCAATTATCTAAAAATCAAGACCGAATCAAAAAAAGTGTTAGGGGTGAAAGTTGTTTCATTTGGGGTCCTCTATAGCTGGTTGACGTTTGGCCGTTTAAAAACGGATGACCCTGTATAGAGACATGTGCGGGTTACCTGATCCTCGAGTCGGGTCGAGTCTGGTCGGGATCCCGACAGTTTGCAAAGTTTTTTCCCACGATATTGATTATGCGTAATCCAAGACATGTTATTCTCGTAAATAATGATTACCGATGAAAATTCCGGTCACTCCTGTTGCTGGTAACCAAAAAAAAAAAAAAAATTCTGCTCATATTTAATGGTGACTGGTAGCCAAAATAATTTTAGTCGTTCGTAATAGTTATTCGTAACCAGAATTTGTTAATGAAATGCATTCACTCTGACATCATAGCTAATAAAATTTGTCTTCTAACAAGCATGTCTGTTAAGAAGCAAGATGAAAGCCTGTGCGAGTTCGAATTTTCCTAGAAACGAAAGATAACTGTTCGCTTCGATCCGTAGAGAGTAGTATTGAAATAAGAGGCGTAATAGAAAAATCTGGCGGCTCTCCTTGAAGGGCGCCGCGCTCGGAAACGTATTGACATTCAAACGGAGTAGCGGCCCTCCGATTTGAAAGTAGACACCTGTATGCCCGAGCCTCCCGCCTCGGTGCGGGCCCGCGCATAAACAAGCCTCCGAGGCGAGAATAAATCTGAATTCGATTTGCCACGAATTTACGAGGATATTGTCGCCGCGCGCTGAGAAACAGTGCGACCCGACACGGGGAGATTAATATCTTCGTTGCGTCCCGGGGGAACTCGTGTTTGCGTAAATTTCCCGTTACGTTTCGCGCTAGGGACCGCTCGGGAGAGAAAAAAAAAACTAGGAACGCCGTTGGATAATATCTTACGGTGAACGTTGATGTATGCACGCGGATGAGAGGAGCGTTCCGCGATGCCAGAGCTGAAGAGACCGACGCACAGTGGGGGTGTTTGTCCGATACAGCCAGTCGAAATCACGAGGCGCGCTCGAGAGGTACGAGGACTTATTGTTAATTGAGAACCGTTCCATACTTAACGCTTTATCTATCGGAAGAGGATTAAAGGTTTTCTAATAATTGTGCTGCACCAAACGGAAGCTGAAAACGATTCTTGTACGCAATAATCCGAAACGAAATGATTAGATTACTGCTATTGCTGTTGAAGGACCTATTGAAAAATTCTCAGCCATGGGCCATTCGACTTACGAAATTGAAAAATGGGGATGATCGTTTTATCGGTACCTGAAAAAACCTTTTGGTCCATGGAAGAAGTACGTGTTTTATGCGTCGTCGAGCTGAGTATGAAAATGAGAATGCGCACGAAGATCCGCGGTCTAATGGCGAAGGCGAAAGGAGATACGTATGGGTCTGTACTGACCCGTTACACAGAATGCATCGGACGAAAGGAAAAATGTATGTGGGAGTTAGAAGAAAGTGCTGGGAGATACGGAGGAGAAGTAGAATAGAAGAGAGGAACGAGAAGAGGATAAATGACTAGGTATTAATAAGCAGGGAAAGATAAGGAAATAAGAAGAAACGGGAAGGGATAATGAGGGAAGAGAACGATTAGACTGAGGTTAGGAAGAAGGCTCCGCGGACGTTTAAGGATTTATTATCTAATTTATTTTCACCGCGAAATCCTCAAAAGAAGAAATATGATTTCCTTTGAGTTCCCATTTCGCGATCCGACCCGTAAAAATCTGCCGTTTCATGAACTGTCGGCGACACCGGGCATACAGTACTTACCACAAAATTATTCACAATTAATTTCGTTTATTATTCGAGTTTATTAGTCGAGAATGTACACTACCGCTCAAAAGTATCCGGACACTGGTGGATACGTCCATGAATCTCGTATTTAATTTTAATGTGGTATTGGTAAGTTCCACATACGTAATTTATAATTTAAAACGTTAGATATTTCATAAGAAACTAATAAAAATCGATTTTAGTCAATATTTTAGCCGCTGAAATAACTTTTATGCAATGCTAATACATATTTCGCAAGTGTCCGGATACTTTTAAAGTATCTAAATTATTAATCCTCGGGCAACACCCTTTCATTTTTCAGGGTCGGTAAACATTTAAAATATTATTTAGTATTTCCTTGAAACTTCATTTTCATTTCGATTCGGACATGAAAAGTAATAGACTGTGGGCCTTTGTGGAAAATAAAAATTGTCAATTGTCAATTTTAAGATACAAAAGTATCATGCAAATGCACTTTCCCTTTGAATAGTCTGAACAAGTCGAAAATAATATAACAACATCAGTACATGTGTCTCTGTCTTTATAATTTTGTGTTTGACTACTGTGTGGTAGAATAAAGTTTCCCAAGTTAGTTTAACACTATGTTCAAGGGGTACTAAGAGTGACCGTTTTACATTACTTTATAAATATAACAAGAATGTGTCTATCCAAATTATTAGTCGTTATACCCAAAGAAATAAATTCGTTAAATGCTTCTTCACGGATGCATCTTTCTAATCTCGTTATCCGTAAATTAAAAATATTAGAATCCGTTGTTTTGACGTTGCAAATCTAGTGTTAAAATGCATGCGAAATAAGTCTCCGTCTGCGGGCAAGATTAAAATTGCACGGTGTTGCCTGGCAACGGCGGCACGTCGTTCCAGGGTTGAGAGAATAGCAAGCGAACTAGCTCTGCGCCTCTATCTTTCGCACGATGCCGGCAGATCTTAATCATTTAATTCTCAACTTTTGTCCCGTACAGTGCTGAAGAATCATCCCTGAAATGCTCTGCCAACTGTTGCCAGCGATGTTTATATCCGCGCGTATCTTACCTAACAGCATTTCTACAGATTTTCCCGAGGACCGTTTCACACGGTTTATCGGACGGTGATATCAGAGTGGTGACTTTTCAGGCTCGGTTACGTCGTCTCACCTCAGTTCACCGAAGTAGCAGGGCCGAGACTGTCTGTTTACAATAATAAAGCGTCGCAGCGCGCACTTTTCAAGATCGGCGAGACAAACGACAGCGCGTCAAGGAATTCCAATCTCGCCGCAGCGGTGCTCCCCCTCCCGGTTCAATTACGATCTACCTAAATGGTAGATTCCACTCGGCCCAATAAAGGCGTTTTGCAATTAGCACCAACTGCATTTCCATCTACGCTGCTCCTCCCGGTCTGCCTGTTATTGCCGATGCATTATGATAGCGCCGCGAGACTGCGAAAGATGCTGAAAAGGCAGATAGCGAGCGAACGTCTAACCGGTGCGCGGCGGCCGTGCCTCCGATTCGCAGGTGAAGACAAGTCGAACGTTCCCCGGTACGAACGAATCAGCCTTCTGACAAATTCATTGGCTCGAAGTTATTGCGCCGCGTTCGAACACGTCGATTATAACCGACTCGTTCGCGATCCCGCAGAAGTTCGTTTATTATTGGCTCTGTTTATTAAAACTTCTCAATCGCCGGCGAAGTCGCCGGAGAATTTTTCGCAAATGACCGATCGGCGAAATCAACGTGCAATTAGCCGGGTCGGCGTTGGCTCTCGATGCTTCTCGATTGCCCGCGAAGGTGATCAGGAATCTTTCAAACGATTGATCGCTTTAATTGCTGGGGTGGTTTACGATCCGTTTCCCGCGATGCTAATATTTTTACAGTTTCTTTGGATAATACGTCAGTCTCGGTTCTCGATGCTGTTTTTGCGCTACAGATTTCAGGATATTAAAATAAGTAAAGTAAAATATTTCACGAAATTTAGTAAATATGGCATTGAAAAACACCTGTGTATAAACCAAGTGCTCAGAAGTCTAACTCTCCTATGCCGGAGTCATTTCTGATCCACGTCGACATTTCAGTACACTGTTCTTTCGATATAAGGCGATGACTCGGGACCGGTTTTCGTCGTATTTCGGATGAAGAATAACAAGCGGGGATAGCGAGTTTCTTATTTCGAAAATAAAAATAAAATACATCGTCTTAGATCGGAAAATTGTACATATTAACGATTATCCCCACCGCAACGGGTCACGAATGACTCGGGCATAGCGTACGGAGGGTTAATTCACAGCAGTTTAGTTTTAACTGCCCCGTGTTTAACTTCGCTCGTATATCACTCGTTGATAAATATATTCGTCTAAACATTTCTATGCACCGACATTAGTTAACAACTAAGCCTCGAAAGACTTAATCACCTGACGCTCGGGGCCTTCCGCTGATTGGCTGCCGCGCCCTCGCAGCGCAGACCATAAAAGTGAGATAAAAGTATGCTGGTAAAAGTGTAAATAACAATCGAATCGAGAAAAATCGTGGCATTAAATCCGGCAGTCTGATAACAAACAAGACAGACCAATCGCGCGTTCCCGATGATCGTGCGATGGCCAATCCGGGCGCGGGGCTGATCCCCCGACGTCTCCCGGGGCTGTCTAAATCATTCCGTTGCCAATAAAAGTCATCCCTGCGATCTTGTTAACCGCAATTACACGGACCGGGGATCGTGAACGGACCGTGGGACGATCAATCGCCGAAATATCGGCCGCGGCACAAAGGGGCGATTCCATTCCGGGGGCGTCCTCGTGGCCACGCAATTAGCTTAATAGACTGGCGGCGTGGCTCATGGGCGGAATTAAACGTGGCGCATATTTGTACCGAATGGACGCGCGAACAAAGAGAGGTGCCAGATAGATTCCCGGAGGAGCGTACTAATCCTTGGTGGTGGCTGCCAGTCGGGAGAGGGTCGGAAGAGAGAAAGAGAGAGGGAGAGAACAGAGAGAAAGAAAGAGAGAGACAGAGAGAGAATCCACCGTCACGAGAATCGCCGCTAATAGCCGCTTAAACGTGAAAGTAGTAAAGGCACAAGTGGACCTCGTAGCTTCTTCCTACATACGGGGTGTCCTGTGGCTTCGGGGAAACGCTAGCTGCAATATTCTAGAAGAAAAGATCGTGTAAACATACGCCCTGTTTCGCCTTGGTTTCGAGTTTCAGCGAGTTTTCTATTTAAAGTTGCTATTTGCAATGAAGTTTGACGTGGATAAAAAGAAAAGGTAATCGCGAGGTAACAGGGCTATACAGTGAATTCTCGTTACGAGTCAGTGCCAACCTTACGATTTGGAGTCAGTGGAACTACCCACACCACCGCGGTGAGGGGCCGAAACTCGAGAGCCGTCACTCGAGCCAACATTGTATCGGACAAAGACATTTTCTCAGTCTTCTTGTCACCATCGGTTAGTAGTCGTGGGCTTATGACTTAAAGACGGATGTGACTCTTAGGTTTCCAGCGTGCCCTGTGTATTTCAAGTGTGACGCTCGGCGAGAACCTCAGATTTCCTCTAAAAGTCAGTCGTCCGAACCGCCCAGCAGACTCGTAACGAGAATTCACTGTACAGAGATAAAACTTACTTCACTGACGCATTTCCAATGCTTAAACTCGTGAAGCGGGAAAGCACGAGTTCCGAACTTCTCGCTGCCAGCTTTTAACCTCATATAAATAACAGACTGTTGAAGCAAAAGTTGCGCGTCGTGTGTATCACCTACATAAATGTAACGTCCTGTGGATGCTAACATCGTGCGAATTGTGCGACTGAAATTCAGCTTCGATTTATCTCTAGGAAGAAAACCGCACGGACTTTTCCCGGTATGTTCGCGCCGCGAACCGTTTCCCCGAAGGGACGGGACACCGTGTATAGTGGTCCGTGGTAGCTAAGCTCTGTTAGCTATCCTAGCTGAGAGAGCGGTCGTCCGGGCAGGAGAGGAGTCGTAAAAATTCCTGAAGAACGCGGCGATACAGAAGACAGCAGAGCGGCGGATGTTCCAGTTCGTTCCTTACTCCGAACGGAGTGTACGTGGGTTTTCTGCGGTCGCTTTCCTTTCTTCGTATCCTCTCGCGGCGAGGAGCGGCTCTTTTTCCGTCGTTCGACCGGCAGCCAGGCTTAACGATATGTCGGTGGGGCCCCTCAACACACCGGCCGCCCCCTCCTCCCCTTCGGGGCCAGAGTAAACGTACGTAACGCGACGTAACGAACGTAATTACGTGCACTAGTCCCTCGTACACGGTAACCTGTTAATTCCTGCCGTGCCCCCATCCTCCCTCCTCCCTCCAGCCTGGCGAGAGAGACCCCACCCTTGTTTCGCAGCGAGACGTGCACCTCGGGCGCGATCCTACTCGCTGGTGAAGCCTCGGCCTCAGCCTTGCCTTCAGCCTGGCCGAAGCCGCCGCAAAACGGTCGCGCCGTTTTCAGAGCTCCCAAGACCCCTCTGTCAGGTTGTAAAATCAGCCTAACGCGATGCTAAATTACGACTGCTCGCTGCTAAGCTGCCGCGATACTGGCCACGGGGAGGGGGGACCGCTGCTGGCTTCTGCGCTTCTAATTAAACGTGCTTTACCGCCGTAACCCGATGCAAAGCGACCGACACGCCGGCCTGCGACCATGCTCCTTCACCAGGACTCTATGCGCCAGGATTGCTGGGAAATTAGGCAGAGGAATGCCGAGCTACGCGCGACCCTTCTGCACACAACCACCGCTGAAACGATTACACTGCCGACGCGCCGTACGAACACTACTTTGAATCCCTACAGTGCCGAACTGTTCAACCTGTGCGAAAAGTGCAGAGGAATCTGGTATATTCAGAGAATTCTGGTAGACGAGATGATCCTAGTATAGGGAGGAGCATCCGAACTTAGACCGGCGCACAATGGGTCAGAAGAGGCTGAGCATTTCTCAAAAAATCAAACTTCTCGTACGGTCTTTCCTGAAATGTGTATCATTTTATAAGGGTACATCAGTTTCGAAAACGTTGAAATTAATGATATTTGTATTGCATTTGTAATCTGTGTTAACCCCCGCTCCACCGAAAGCGGACAACCGTTTGCGTCCACCATTTTGTATCTTTCTTGCTAATCGGTTCAGGTAAAATTCCGAAGAAATTAATTATTGTATAACTAGTATTTCGTAAAAACGACGATGTCAATACGTCTGCGAATCTTGTGTTATCAGTAGACTGCGGATTTCACGCATTTATGAGAAAAAATGAGTCGGTGTAATTTGAAACAGTAAAAACGTTAGAAGATTTTAAAAATACTCTTATATTATTTCTCTGAAATAAATTTCTATTTCGCTCCAGTTTGTAGCAATTCAGATAGAAAATGTTTATTTTGCATAAACATCCGCAGTCTAGTTATCAGACTAAGGCAATTCATAGATATTTTTAAATTGTTCTACTCTTTTTTCTTATTAATACACAGAAGTAAAAGATTCAATGGGCATAATCCTTGCGCAATCCTCCGCATTACCCTGATTTCGACACACCACAGAATCATTTTTCTCGCTACATAACCTAACAATCCGATGACTCCAATAACTAGACTGCGGATCTTCATGCGTTCATGGCATCTGACAATTTTCAAAAAATGCTACAATACAAAATTCTACAGAATTTAGTACAATTTTTACTTATCGCGGATCTGTAAAGGTCACTACTACTGGAAATTAGATTCTATTTGTTTCCGGTTTCCTGAAATTTGCCGACAAAAATTCGAAAACTGCATAAACATCTACCAATAACAAATCGCCGACTGAAACTTCGTATCCACCACAGCACGCTCCAGCTTTGCTGTCCGGACTAGAAACTCGTCGTCAGGAGTGTTGGAAGGCTGACCAAGCAAGAAAGTTACCATTTCGAAGTAACTCTCGCAGGCAGATGTTGCTAGCTGCACGAAGTAGCAGCAGCAGCTGGAGCAGCACATTTAACTCGTTTCTACACAGATGGTTGATTATTGAACCAGCCAGGACTGGCTACTAGATAGTGAGCAATCTTCCATCTCGTCGAGAGCGGTTCTGCCAAATGGCGTGAGCATCGCGATCTGAAAATCGCGTCACATCGTCAAGCGGTCGGTTTCCAGGAAACGGGGAATTCCACAGCTTAACGCGAACCTGTTCCCTCGAAAACGACCTTCCTACGCCGGACAATGGGTGTAGGCAACAGGCGTGGGTGATCGACGAAGGATACCGAACCTGATCCGACCTTATACGATTCGGTGTGCCGGAGACGTGCTCGTGCCTGCATTGAGGACACGGAACAGGGACAGAGTCGCCGATGACGTTTCGTTGGTTTCGATCTATTTTAAGAAATTCCGGTCCGGAGACCCTACGGCGTCCCATAGACCCCCGGAACACCGTCTGATAAACATTTCAACGAAAAATTCAACGTTTCAGGCTGGTGCGAAAATAATTAATAATAAACTTCAGCAATTTTTCTGAAGCGACATTTATATCACATTCATACAGTACGTTAATCGACGGTAAGAAGCTTCGTTTATCGATGAAAGTAAACATCCTATTGTCTTTTGGCGTAACTGTTCAGTATGGAACTGAAGAGTTACGTCGATCCTCAATTTCCTCGAAAAACGTAGATAAAATTCATATCCTTGATAGCTAGGCGTTATTTGTTACGAACAGATTGTTTTTTGATTTGTAGAATCAAATTTTTTCGGACATAAAAATATGTCCATGTTGTCTACCGTGCTTACAAACACACGTTCGTCATTTTTAAACGTTAATATATAAAACTGATAAGATTTCAGTATAGCTAAAGTTTTATGTAAGAATTGATTGTTTTCACGTGTGTCCACTCGTGCTTACGGTTCCAATAATTTTCCCACGTATTACAAACGGCTTTAAGGCGTGAACCGTAGTATGGTAGATTGATCTAATCTCCCACAAGATTATTGCAGACTTCATAAATATCGAAAATAGTCAACCAGAAAATTACAGAAATTGGAAAACGTATTTAGTTGATATATCTGAAATTGCATCTGTTCCAGGAGCATACTACATCGAAACAGAGCTGAATCGATTAGTGTTAATCCTTTGGGTCCTAATGACACGTCAAATAACTTTATCATGTACAAATTTAAAAAAAATCTAATTCAATTTCAAGCACAGAATGATTTAATTTTATTTAGAATACCGAAGTATATAATTTAAAGCAACAAAATGTTTATGAATGAAAGGACTGAAATAAACATATTGACAAGTATTAAAAACTAACTCCACATTAACGGTTCACAGCGTAATCTCTCGCTGAGGTAATATAACGATGCCTAACAATATGATTGTACACGAGAAATACGAAAGGAAAAATGTGAGGCGCAGTAATGTCTGACCTATGACGACTTATGTCACTCGTTTCTTTCGATGCGATGCGTCCGTGACTGACGCATGTTTAGTACCACTGAAACTAATGCGAAACTATGTGTACAAGAAGTTACAGTGTGCGTTAAGGTACTACCACCATCGGACTCTTCGCGAAGTTATTAAATGGTCCGCTGTTCAAGGGTTAATGAATCCCGCAGTGAAAGGACTTCATCGCCAAACGAGATAAATACCGGAAGGATGACTCACGGGAGGAATGCGACACGGTTAGAAATACACATTGTTGCTTTTTATGGTGGTACTAAATAATAATTGTCTCGAACGTCTATGACCATCACCGTCCTCAAAGACGCACCCATAACGAGTCGCCGAGTTTGCTCGGTCGCTCGAGCAGATGAGATTCTTCGAAAGCAGTAATTATTCCTAATGAGAACACGTTCGCCACATTTAACAAATTCATTCATCCAGTTACTGAAAATACATCTTCTTTCAAAAATGACGGCCCAGCAATTCAACCACATAAACTTTGACCATCCGAGTAAAAGGACAATAGTTTCAAAAATTTCCAGACTTTTCATTAGGAACTTCTTCCTTTCTCCGGTAATTAATAAAAAAAATCTGTGCAAGTTTCAGCTCGATCTGATACCGGGAAAACGCGCCCCCGGGCCCTTAAACATTAAAATAATTAATTAAATGCTCATAAAATCGTTTTTCTCGAATATCTTCTAAATTATTGACTGTATGGAAAAACATGTTAGACGAAGCCTATAGATCCGTACAGATTGCGCCTGTCATGCTGTGTTACACTTTTCCGTAAAACAAACGGTTTCCGAGAAAATTGAGAAAAATGTCGGAACAAGATCAAAAAATTTTTCTGAAACTTAAAAACTGCGGTGATTAAAACAATTTGAAAACATTAATGCGTAAGTTTGAGCGGACTAGAATCATTGAAGGCTGAAATTTCTATTTGGCTTCTATTTCGACAATTTTTATTCTGCATAAAAATAATTTTGTCCACCGGTGTAATCGAACGGCATTTTTCATCGAATTGAACGCACAAAATTTACACAAAATAATTTGTTGCGCGAGGGTTATGTTGGAACGGCGGGTAGAAAAAGATCGTGCGAACTCATCGAAGCAGTTCTCGGCGAGCGGAGGCTCTTACATCATTCGGTCAATGTATCGAGCGGAAAAGTAAACCGGCGGGCGATGACGATCGGCGGAATGTGGAATGTGGATACGTGTCTCACGCGAGCTGTACAGGAGCCTGCGAGAGGAAACCCGATTAGAAGAGACGGGTCGGTTTTCCTGGACGCGGCACCACTTAGAAACCAGTAGAGCTGGTTCACCGGCTAAACGGTGTACGTGTTACAATGCAGCACCGGCGCGAAGGTCAACCCCGTAAATTGTTGTCATTCATTGGCCTAACGTGTTAACTACGTGCAAACAGTCGACGAGAATCTTGCCGGAAGATTGATTTCGAGCCTCGAGAATCTTTATTATTCCGGGGGTTGTTCGAAGACTCCAAGGGAAGAGAAACAGGCGTCTTCTTCCTCGTTCTCACGCATGAGTGACAGCTGTAAAAAATTCGAATTTGCACGATCTTTTCCTTTCGGTGAAAATTCTGATTCTCGTGTACTTTTCGCTCGATTTTATAATCATTACTGGAGTGCGGAGAAAGGAGTAGGTGTGATTTGAAACTGAATATTGAAAATACTGTTGTATTATATTCAACCTATTAAGCATATTAAGAAAATAAATTTCTGTTTCACTGGTAGTTTGTTGTAATTCAGGTAGAAAATGTTTATTTTGCATAGAGATCCGCAGTCTAAACATTGTGTTGTCACAGTTCCTATGGGATCGCTTTTTGAGGATCGCAGGGAGGGGAAATTGTTGCTTACTGGAAAGAGATCGTAAAAGCATATTTTTTGGTAAAAAAGGCGTATATTCTATGGTTAAAAGTTAGACGTACAAAAATATATATATATATAAATAGTGTGTTGTGTGCGTGTCAGTGTATATACGAAAGTATTTAAATTTTGTGGATTCCTCCATTTCTAGATTTATTTTGGGGAACTTGTTTCTAAGTTTTTCTATTCGTGCAGATGACGATAAACAAAGGTTCTCGTGACGTCACGGCCACCTGCGCTCGGTACAGTTTTTATGTCACTTGCTGCCGCGGTAGAGAGACACTTCGCGGTGTTTCCTTATCTATTCGTGATAATTTCTAGCTGACGCAGTTTTGTAGAATTTCTCTAATTACTTTTTCTAACTAAAAAATTTCTTTAATGAAATTATTCCTCTCAAGTGATTCGAACTTATGTCTGATAAAAGTTTGTTAGGGAACCTATGAATGTTCTTTAGAAATTTAACTCACGATCGAACCGGAAGAAGTGCATTTAACATTGAAACAGTAACGGCAGATTAAAAGAAATGATAACAAAATACAAATTTTCAAACTCTATCGTAAGAAATGCAAGCCTAATAAGTAGAGAACAATGTGCGATATTCTCCAAATTCTTCTAATATATTGCCATCCATTTTTGTCATAAACGCATAAAATCGGTAGTTCGCCGATCACGATTGCGTCGAGGAATTTTCGAAAAAGGCGTCAAGATTGGAATTTAATTTTCCGGGGAAACGCGTTTTTGTGGTGTTTCGAACAATCAGCGAAAGGTTGAGGCCACTTGCGCAAATCGGCCGCCACGGGGCAGGTGTTCACGTGTGCACAATCGAAAATTAGCGCCGTTGCGGTAATAACGCCGCAAACGTGTCACTAGGTTGCTCGCTTAAACGCACGAGAGACGCGTAACACCGGGGCAATTACCGCATTAACTGTAATCATATTGTCGGCAGGTGAAGACCGCGAAATAGTCCATTATAATAGGTAATTGTTGCGTTCCCCTTCGTGGAGCGGCTTTCGAAATCTTCGTAACGTTCAAATGGACCGTAAAAACAGTTGGGCAAGTTTGAACGTAAACCAGGAATCACACGCGTGAAATATACTGTGCAAATGATCTTTCCGATTATCGGACTTAATACCCGAGTCGTTTGCTGTCGGTTCAACGCGCCTTTAAATGTCTATGGCATTTAAAAGCTTGCTGCAACAAAACCGACGCTCAATAAACGATCATTTATCACGAGACATCATATTTCATACGCTTGCCGTATTTATGTCCAAAAAATTAAACTTCCGTTCAATTTTTCTGAAGTTCGGCGATAAAGGAAATGTAATTCTGGTCTTAATGTTATTTTCTTAATATTTGAATTGTAAGCATTTTCATCGGTTAACCAACTCGTGGTATAAATAGTGACCATTTTATGTTACTTTACAAAAATAACAATTTCCCTAAATCTGTCTAAAATTGCCTAAATCAATTAGAAGGATCAATTGTTAAATGAAAAACTATTTCGTAATTTAATCATTTTAACAAGCTGGAAATAATATGATAATATCGCTAAATTCCTCTCATGTCTATACACTTTTGCATTTGGTCCATTCATTGTCCCGGGATTTTAAAAAATGGGGGAAAGGACTTCCGACTTAAAGAAAGGTGGACATTCGGGTTCACAGTGGACAAAATGTTCATCACCTTCTCTGTATGCAAAGACCATTAATTACAAAGATAACATATCACGTATTTTAATAATTTCAACAAGTTGGAAATAATATAATAATGTCGCTAAATTCCTCTAACGTCCATTCCGTTTTGCATTTGGTCCATTCATTGTCCCGGAATTTTAAAAAATGGGGGAAAGGACTTCCGACTTAAAGAAAGGTGGACATTCGGGTTCACAGTGGAAAAAATATTCATCAGCTTCTCTGTCTGCAAAGACTTTCCACCATTAATTACAAAGATAACCTATCACGTATTTTAATAATTTCAACAAGTTGGAAATACTACAATAATGTCGCTAAATTCCTCTAACGTCTATACCGTTTCGCATTTGGTCCATTCATTGTAGTCACGGTTGCATAAAATCCGCGATCTAATCATAACACGCGTACACGCGTCTAAAGAAAGGATCGAGGATGTTTCAGCTATCAAAACAGCGTCGATTTCACGGGTGCCGGTCGCGGGAGCGTATCGTCAAGTTGACCGGTGGGTTCCGGGGAATTCGCAATCAGCTGGTTTTCGCATCGCGTCGCGTCACCGGGCGCGTCATGCGAGCCGAATTCATTATTCGCGATCCCCGCGCGCTATCAGATTCGGATCGCGCGAAAAAAGGCAGTCGGCGAAGGCGTTATCGGTGCCGCTGTCACGGGGCCCCGGTATAGCGATGCTAATACATCGTTCCCCGGGGTACCGGGAGGAAGAATCGGCTTCACTATTAGTAGAATGGCATGTGGCAAAGGGCAGCATGTTAAATGAAGGGAGATTAGGAACGCTGCACCTGTGCCTAGAAAGGGTGTACGCATAATCATACGTTAAATGCCTCTAATCCGATAAGAAATTGACTGACAAATCGCCATTCTCTACCCGTGGAACTTCACCCACACGGCCGTAACGCCGCGTGTAATTGTTGGTTAACGTCCGAGCGATGGTACCAGTGTGTGTGTGTGTCTGTGAGAGAAAGAGAGAGAGAGAGAGAGAGAGAGAGAGAGAGAGAGAGAGAGAGAGAGAGAGAGAGAGAGAGACAGATAGAGAGAGAGGAGACTTTAATGTCAGGCGGTGCTTCGTCATTCCAGAGATACTCGGCACGCTTGCCGCGGGTATTAGCCTATCTTTTTACAATTAGCAAACAGAACTGCTCACGTATTCCCGATTTACATCTGTATTCGTGGCGCGCGCCTGTCTCCTCTCGTTCGCCATATGCGTTTTCTTTAATCGACACGTCGAATCCTTTCGCGGTGGTTCAACCAGGAGGATCTCGTGGACTTTCGCTTTCGTTACCAACCAGCGAGAGGATACACGTTTTTTTTTTTTTTGGTAACCAAGACTGATCGCCGGGCTCGGAAACCTTCTTCGTTTGTAACTAAACTATGCATCTTTACGTGAAAGAAAAATTGTCCTATTGTGAAAAATCGAAATTATATTGAACTCTGTTTCCTCTTGTAATCGTCTTGATAACTCTATTATAACAACAGTAGAAGAATTTAAGAACATCATAATGGTCCGTCCAATTTATCAAAATTATTAAGAGACACAGTAAATTTTTGTTTAACCCGTTTCTTAATAGAGATATTTTTATTTTGAATGAAGACTCAGTAGCTTAATGATTAGATTGCGGATTTTATGCATTTATGGCAAAAATTAGTAGGTGTCATTTTAAGTAGCAAAAATATTCGAAAAATTTAAACATACCATTATATTATTTTCAACCTGCTAAGCATAATGAAAATGAAAATATATTTTTATTTCACTTCAGTTCGTAGTAATTCAGGTAAAAAATTCTTATTTTGCATAAACATCCGCAGTCTACTAATGACTATTACCTGTTTTACAACGTTCGTCCTCGAAGAGTCAGATTGCTTTCAGCTCTCCGAGGCGATTAATATTAAACGGATATTAAAATTTATAAGAATGTGTTGTTCACAGCTCTGCAAGCTTCGCAGTCGCATTTCGCGTGGAGAAAGCAAAGATTAGGGAACGATGAGGATAATCAGGTTTGGCGACCCGATCGGTGGGCTGGTTCTCCGAGCAGAACTGAGTTGGAACGATCGAGCGATTTACGTTGATTCGGAATTTTAAAAAATGGGGGAAAGGACTTCCGACTTAAAAGAAAGGTGGACATTCGGGTTCACAGTGGAAAAAATGTTCATCAACTTCTGTCTGCGAAGACTTTCCACCATTAGTTACATAGATAACCTATCACCTATCTGGTGAACCGATAACCTATCCGGTGAATGCACACTGACTAAAACTTTCGCTTTCACACAGGTATGTCGTTAACTATGATAAATACCTAAAGGAAGAGTTTCCTGAATGAATAGACAAAAAGGACGACACCAAGTAGAACTTCAAGTATGCCATTAACGCGTTACCTAACGGCCGTATCCAGTAGGTTTATCGGTATAACGCAAATATCTTGTTTGAATTTTTATATGAAAGAAACTGAACGGGACTCTTGCCCCCGGCAAACAAAAAAGAAGTCAATTAATGGGTTTCCGGGTAATAAAGTGTGAAATTAGTAATAACGCTGATCAAAATAGTCTCCCTCGCTTTCACGCCAGTCGCTGAATTAAAAAATAAAGGCGAGCTTATATTTCCGAAATTCCTGGAAATATTTACAACACGTAGAAGATCCGACGATCACGAATTATCAAGAAAGGATAAAAATTATAAAGTAGAGTACGAGAGGAGCGAGTGACAAGTGTTCGAGAAGTGGCGGTTAGCAGCATTCGAAATAGAGTATTTGTAACGCTAATCCCTACCTGTATCCCCAAGTGGAAGCTCCGGTCGACCAGTAGCCAGCCGAGGGCGGTGTTCCCACTACTTCAGCACTAGTCCACAGAACCAACTATGCTAGTCACCTACTTCCGTTCACGTGTGCGCGAAATCCCACAGAAACACTCTCGGCCTTCCTCGCGTCCACGTGCTCGTTTCGGTAGCCTCGAAATGTCCCGGCGTGTCGGCGTACCCGGCGTCCAGGTTTGCGTCCGCGAATCCTGTGCAAGGACACCGCGTGCCTATCAAGCAGTCGCGGTGAACGCGTTCGCGCGAACCATCGATCCAACGATCGGCCGGTTTCGCGACTCGCGAAAACAGCTTCCGGTCGAGGTGGGGGGGATGGATGTTCGAATCGAAGGAACAGCGTGTCGTATTTTGGTGTCAGGGTTCGCGGGGGTGGCCACCTACGACCTTGGGCCGGTTAGGTCTGCCGATGCGCGCGGAATCCGCGGATCACCTAGGAACGTCCGGGCGACGTCCAAGGCAACAGCTTGACGAGTCGTTGCTGCGGATCGTCGTGGAGTGATAATCGTCAGAGGGAGATCTCGCGATGGCTCGAGCCTATGGTCTCGGGAGAACTGACAGTGGCCTCCGCTCACCGGAGTAAGGTACACCCTACTACCTCACAACTACAACTACCTAGTGCTCCTGCTACCACTACTATAACCACCGACTATACTAATACTACTACTATTGCCCGGGATCACTCTCTCCCTCTTTTCGCCCTGTCTCCGTTGATCCCGCTCTGTCCCGTCCCCGTTGCCTCTCGCTCGCGCACCCGCTCGCCGGTTGCCGATCTGACGCGCGGGGACCCTCTTTCCTCGTTCATCTTTTCTCTTCTCATGCTAGCCCGAAGAACCCCTGCCAATCCACCTTCATTTTCTCCGGCGGCTCTCGTTGCGCCGGGCACCCGACTGACTGAACGTCCTTACCATATGTGAAAGGCGCACCCACATCGACTGCCTGGCCTCGTTGCTCGTGTTTATGATTTCGCGACGCCACGGGTCCCCGGCTGCGTCGAATACCGCGCAAACAACACCCGCGTACACCCGTTTCACAGCGGCCCGAGTCCAGCGCAGGGGATGCCGTGGTCGTGTCCCTGTTATGCGAAGCCAACTTGGGGAAGGTCAGCCAACATGGCAACACTCGCTAGAAATCAACGGAAAATCGAAGGCGCCAGGTCCAACCGGAAACTGTCCTCTAATGTTACAGAAGGTCACGTCCTGAGTAACATGCTCACGAAACAAAAATGGTAGTTGTTGCACGACATTTACTCCAATCTACATAGCTGACTGTATTGGTTTAATGTTTACGTTTCTCAGTAGCGACCTATCTTTCCGCTCGACCTCTGGTACTTCGAGGAGAATGTTATTAGCGACTCTCCCAGACGATCCTACTCTAGTAAATGTAATATAACAAGTACAGTGATTTGTTTATATATGTCGCCAAAGTCTGGATGATAAACGTCGCGGCATTGTCCCCACTACCGCGGGGTGTACCCCGAAGCTCGGACGCCGAGGAATGTAAACATAACACGGCTCGGGTATGTCTCCTGGACGATACACGACGCTGCCATGTCGTTGACATGTATCGAGAATTCACTGTATCATTTTCTTTTTCTCATAACTTTTGTTTCAGGATCGTCCCCTACCTCGGACAAACTGCATGTTACTCAGGACCGCCCCTTCCACAAGATGTCTGCGATCCAACAAAATCGGAGCTGAAATAATGTTGATAATAATTAATTCAGCCGAACCGAAATTCAATTTCAATTTTAATTTTCAAAATTCAATTTCAATTTTAATTTTTAAAATTCGTTTTCAATTTTAATTTGTATATCAAGGGATTAATGCATTTAATTCTCTAGACCTCGATATCCTCGGGTACTCGAGCACCTCTGACTTGTACCACAGGTCGGCGGCATACTAGGATCGATGTCGATTTTATACCGAACCCGGAGCCTGGAACAAAAGGTATTACAGAAGGCACGGGCACGCCTAGAAGTCGAAAGAATATGAGGGTGTGACAGTCGAGCGGTAATCGCACAGTATCTTGAGTGGCCATTATTCCGAAGCTTTTCCAAGGCAACCGGTTAAGACGTTCAACGGAGCATTGCAGTTCGTTCTCTCGTCCTCGCGGCCGAGCCGCGCGTCAAAGGAAAGCAAAAGCTTACTACAACCTGTCCGAGAATGAAGCCGAGGTGTCGTTTCCCGAGCCTAATCGTTCTGTTCCAACTAAACTGCAGTCCGCGGCTGGTTTTCTTGTCGAGCATCCCGCGAAACACTTGCGATTACGCTTACCATTATAAAATAGCTGCCGACGACGATCAGCCTTCTTATAATTGCTGACACTTAATGAGGACAACGTTCGCGCCGGGGTTTCTTAAAATTGTCGCGATTATATCGGAGCAAAAATCTGCACCGACCTTGATTGCCATGCTGTAAAAAACATCGGAAGTGCAACAACATTTATCATTTTCTTTTCGTTTTGTAATCATTCTTTCCAACACCATTTCGAAAACAATTCTTAATCTCGCGAATAGACTGCTGATTTTAATACGTTATAACTAGACTGCGGACTTTTATGCAAAATAAAAATTGTCTGCATTAATTAGGAGTTAGATAGACATTTAAGAAATCAATGCGACGGCACTTTTAAATTCTTTAAATGTTTTTACTGTTTTGCGTGCGATCTAGCCATTTTGTCATAAATGCATAAAATCCGCTGTCTAGTTATACCGTTTTCTAGGTATAATTTATGGAAACTGGAGTTGCACAAAAGTTTGTCTCTTGTGTCGATCTGTTTCCCAATACAGTGATTTCTCATATATATGTCATCAAGATATGTCATCTCATATATATGTCGCCAAGATCTGGATAATAAAAGTCACGAAATTAGCCCCACTACCGCGGTGTATACCCCGTGAGGGGTCACGAAGCTCGAAAGACCTCGAACGCCAAGAAGTGTAAACATAACTCGGGTATGTCTCCTGGACGATACACGACCCTGCCAAGACCTGTGTTGTTGACATACATCGAGAATTCACTGTATTTTGAGCTCTAACGAAATTGAGTGGGTCAAATCGAAAACTCTGAAAACATTAAAAGAATTTATGCATATCACTGGACCATTTTCGACTTATTAGAATCCTGAAGAGGGAAAATATATATTTACAGTTGACTTAGAAAGTTTTAATTTTGCAATAAAGTCTGGCAATTACCGAACGTTTAAAGGAGCGCAGAGGATAGAACAAACGAGCACGTGTTGTTCCGGTGGCGCACGTGAAACGACATCGAGTCCAGTTCAGCGCGGAGCAACCAGGCTAACAATGATAAATATTTCCTGATCGGCGTCCATTAAGACCGGCAGCCTTGGCGTAGCCGGCGCCACGGCCACGAGGTGGATTTAGGTAGATCTTGCAAATGAGCCTCTACCGTGCACTTGCCATTTTGTTTCCTGGGTAATAAATACGCTCGAACTATCCGCGGGGGCAGGTGAGCGAGGAGGGGGAAGTGAAGGGGGCAGAGGGGTCGTAGAAGGGTTGGCCGGGGGGAACGATACAGCATCGTATTTTCTGCCCGTTCATGCGGAATCGGCATGTCGTAGATATCGTTCGCGACCTTCCTCTATTTCTCTCTTTCCGGCACGGCGAGAAAGAGAGGGCATCTCTGGTGTTGGGTTGGGTTGGGTTGGGTTAACGGTATATCGAGGACCATGTCGGTGCTATTTCTTCGTTTGTCCACTGGCAACGATGTCACGACCTTTCACCACCGACCACACAGAAGAATAGACCCGAACGTTCGTGTATTTTCGGGACCCCGATTTCCCCGAAGCACCTGCGCCATGTTAGACACTTCCGTGTCGCACGCGATCCGTTACACAGTCGAGATCTAAATATGGGCTAGCTCTTCTTTGTCCATTTCACAATTAATCAATTTGTCCAACCGGATTTGTAGTGATTGGTCATTTCGCTTTAACGTGAATAGTGTCGAAGCGTGATAACATCTCAACAGTATGTTATATTTTTTTTTAAATTGTGCCAGCTGCAAACACCTTGGGAATGCAGGGAATGATTCTACATGTAAGCTTAAATCGAAATAAAGGAATAACATTTGTTCGTTTGTCCCCTCGTTTTCGAGCAAATCGATTTTACCCCCTGCCATTTAGCACGACGAAATCCGGGCCCAAGCGGTAGAGGTCAACGCGCGGTAAACAAACCAGAGTGATGCTCGAAAACAGTTGCAATACTAGCCGAAATGTAAATACCTGTGACATAAACACTAATTCTCTTTCCTTTTATATACATATATTATCATTCCGAGAGTCTGACTCGTGATGTTTACGTTCGACCCGATTTTCAGTCCACGATTCCTACTCGTGATGTTCGCGCGCTAAAGTATATGCAGGAAGTAGAATTGGTTGGTCATGATCAGACGCACCAGGCGATTCCTTTCGATTAACACGCGTATGCGCAGCATTCTCAAACTCGATTTAATTAATATAATTAATCCTACCCCGAAACACTGCATTGTTGGCATTGCAAGTTTCTTTTTATAATATAAATTTTGTAACGAATACCATCGTTCTAAATGGCCTTGACCAAACGTTCTAAATTGAAATACAACAAAATGAGAATACGAAAATACATGTCTAATTGTTCATTTATAAGGCTTTTTCCGTAAACTAATTCATACACTCCTGCTTTCTTTATACATTTTTTGTAAAATTGTGTCTGAAATTTCTCCTACCCATATATATCATAAATGCATATAATCCGCAGTTTATTCGTGAAATGCAACATAGAAACGGTCCGAAGTAAATCACCCGTGCGTTAATCCGCGTCGATTGACCTCCAGTTGTCATAATTCACGGCGGGAACGTAGTCGATAAATCATTCCCCTACATTACGCACGCTTAAGATATACTCATCAGTTTAATACCAGACGTTATTATAATCCGCTCGGCAACGGAATTAACGGTTGTCAGGCTCGTCCGCTAACCGCGATAAGCCGCGCCTAAAACCAACTGGATTGAGACTGTGGTGACTCCGTGTGCGACATGTCGTGGAACAAAGAAAAGTTGCCCAGACCTAACCCAGAACACACGACTGTAGAGAAAGGTTGCCTAATCCGGGGAGGTTTTTTTTATCATAGATTCTACATAAATAGAAGAAAATTTTGGAATTTTGCATTTATTGCTTTTAATTTATGTATTAGTGTGGTGTAGTTCCATGAATCGTTACATTAGTTTCTTATGTATTGATGAATAACAAAAACCTGGCCATCTCCCCATATGAGGAACAGGGTGTCTTTAATATGGAGAGTTAAATGCTCTCAGTTCGGGACAATGTTTTATAATGACTAGACTGCGGATTTTATTCGTTTATGACAAAAACGAGTAGGTGTAATTTAGAACATTAGAAGAATTTAAAGATACTGTTCTATTATTTTCAATCTATTAAACACAATGGAAAAGAAATTAAATTTTTATTTCAGTTTGTTGTAATTCAGATAGACAGTTTTTATTGATCCGCAGTCTAATAATGACAAAGTCTCGAATATGATTTTTTATGTAAATGGATTTTTATTCTTCTCTATTTGAAATAGTGGATTTCAAATTTAATCCGCCCCGCGATCCTTTGATAGGAATAATGAAATAAATTGACAACTAAATAACGAGGCAATCTTTTTTTGCAACTTTCGATGCTGGATACGCGAGACTTGCAGCATTCGTCCCGAAAGGGTTAATATTTACTGCGCATTCCCTTCGAAAAAAAGGGTGCTCCAAACGACTCCGTCGATTACATAAGAACGCAAGAAAACTCCGTTGCCTCGAAGCCATTCGTAGCGGTGGGTCTCGGGCGTTATAAACTAAATAAATAACGCCCAACACCTGGTCTCATCGTATCTGCGTACATGTCGCAGGGGAGATTAATAAATCGCTCCCTTCTCTGTTCTGTTCTCTCGCCGACGCGTGCTGTTCGCGCAAAAATCTAGGTAAGCCCATTTGCCGTAGGACCGCGTAAATCACCGTCATTGTCTTGTTGCTTTATTGCCGGTGGTGGCTCTGTCGGGCCCCTCCGCGTGCCCGATCGGCCGCCGCCACCCCCCTCCTCAGTCCCGCTGTCCCCCACCATGCTATCCGCATCCTCGCCTTTCCAGCTGGGTCCGCTTCTTCTTCTTCTTCTCGGCTACCATCTCCGGCCGGCCACGGTCCCCGCGAGCACGTACACAAGGGGCAAACGAGGCGTTAGCTTAAGTTAATTCAACCGACTGACTCGCCTCCCAGGTTGTGAATCGCCGGCCGGAAGTGCACGGATCGTTTCTGTGTTACTTGAACGCAGAAGAAACGCGAACGGAGTCGCCTGGCTCTCTCGCGGTCATTACCAAGGGGACGCGCACCGTGAACAGATGGCAACGCGCTGAAGACGTTCTTCGGACCGTTTTAATTCGAGCAGGGGGCAACCCGGAATTTTATCTAATCTCTTTCTGTCAATACCAGCAATTTTCTATGACGTTCAACAACCTCGTGGTCATTAGACCTCTCTGTCTGGTTATCGTTCGAGTAAGGTACTTGTCCCAATTGCTGTGCCATTAAGCTAGCTTGTTAATTGACGAATTAATTAATCAATTATTTGATTCCAATTTGATCTATTCACAATTTATATTGATTCTCAAAGTCTTTCTTTATATTGGAATATTTTTTTCAAACAATTTTAGCATTTCAAAATAATGTAATTCAAATAAGAAGAAGGGTTTTGTCCCAATCGGCGTGCCTCCAAAAATGCTTTGAACACTCGTTCATGTTTGTGAGCCATCAATGAGAGTGCCTGTCTAAACACTGCTTCCTTAAAAATTATAATTCTCTGTAAAACAAGTGACCAAGTTCAAGATCATGTGAAAGTCATCGCATAGTTGAATTCATCTCGGAGTCGGCTGTAACCAAGTCAAAAACGCATGGTGCCATTTTTAAGGAAAAACTAATGTAGCCCCTGACTATTTATTTAAAAGGCTGATTTCTGAAAATTCTTTCAAAACAGTTTGTAGACAAGTTTTTTGTGGGCTTATTGGAAATGGCTAAAAAAAAATGGTGGATACTCTCGGACGATACACCCTGTATATAAATACAGATTAAATTTTTAGATCTGGATGAATGAACTTGCAGCAGGCGATGCGTGGAAGGATTGTTGTTATCAAGGATTTTTCTTGATGCTGTTAGATACCACCGTGTTCGGGCCACGGCTGGCGATCTTTGATCGCATGGAAAGGATTACGTGGATGAATATAAGTCAGATCCCCCACCCTACGAGGAAACATGACTAATGCGTTGCGCGTAGTCGAGAATTGCCAGAGATAATTCGCGGGGGGATGAGAAATCACAGCGCGCATCGGGACACATTATACGTGGTAGCCTAATTTTATTGCGGCGGCATTTACCACCGCGGTGGTACTACGTAGAACGTCATTCGAGATTTGTCGCCGTGGGGATTAGTCGAACGCCGGGCCCGTCGACCGGATGTTGCAAAAATTACGCGGCAGCCTTCCCTCGAATTTGACTCGTGCTGGGATTAGAATTATACGCCGATTCGCAGAAGTTGCGCCGCGGCATCGCGATGATAAATTCAAATGCTACTTCGATTTTCGTTTTGACTTTCACCGCTCTTGCGATTTATGTAGGAGCGCAGATCTTTATGCGTTTGTTGTATAAGAAACTCTATTAAGTCTTTCTGTCAACGGGACACACGTGACCCAAATTTTTTTTGGCAATCTAATATACGAAATTAGTATCAATCGAAAATTTTATTTATGCAGTTAACCCTTTGCACTCGGCGCTATTTTCATTGTAAAACTAAATTTTTCTTCCGTCTTAGAATATTTTCATTTTATTCATACGAAACTGATACGATTTCTGTAATCTGTTACATACAATTTTTGTAATGTAACAAATATTTTGTAAAAATTTCTCGTAATTTCTTTGAAATAATACCACAATAATTTCTAGTGGTGCTTCAGAGTCACCACTCGAGTGCAAAGGGTTAATATGTTGTACACATTTTGTAGGGGGCAAGTCGATAGCTCAGAATTCTGGGAAAACTGAAAAACTGCTCGCTTCTCATTACACAACAAGTACAAACCAAGTAAACAAACATACTCGCGGTGTTCGACCAGACGATTTCATACAATGGTACTTTTCATTCAATGTGCAAAACAAAACATCGTACAGCGACCGTCGAGGGGTCATTTTAAAGGTGAGACTCCAGCCTTCAAATCTACGTGGGTTCCATTCATCAGAAACATTTTACGAACGTTTGAGTTTGTAAACATTTCGAAACAAAAATGTATGCTCACTTTCTTGTCCTACACTTCGTTGAGAAACAATGGATTTCGAAAGTAGAAGGTTCTAGCTTTAAAATAAGATCGTAACGAATATACGACGTTCTTTCATGAAGTTACAACATTTTGAAAAAAAAAGGTTTATTCGTCTGCACTTCACGCATGTATAGTATATTCCTCGAGTCAAGAGCGTATTGTACTGAATACACAAACAACCTACTCGTCAGCCCACCTACCTACGTAGGCAGATACCGGTACAGTGCAGTCTACCAGAAGCATGCCACCTTATTTTCTATTTGTCTAAAACAAAAACTATGTTATGACAAGGATTGATTGGTACCAATCGAAGACAGAAAGCCTTAACATCCGGTATTGACTTCCGGTAGCGAAACACAAATCGCCTTCATCGCGTTTTGCGCCTAATTGACAGAAACGAGAATGGAATATCTTCGCTTTTCGGTTTCTGAAATCTGGAAAAGCGTTCAGCATTCCTCGAGTGTTCATTCTACATTTTTTAGTAAATACTATCAAAGCGCAGAGTTAGTAGATATTATTAGAGTGCAGATTTCATGCAACTACAAAATACAGAATTGTAAAGACATCAGAAGAGTTCAAAGATATTATTATATTATTTTATTAAAATTATTGAATGACATTTGAGTTAAAAAATTTGTATATTACATAAATATTCGCGGTCTACTATTTTTTCTCTGACGACTCCACTTGATTGATTTCTTTTTATGATACCGGCTGAATGGAAGTGGTAATCTGTATTTGGTATGCCACCCTATATGTAGAACCGAAGCTGGCGTGATATCACGACATCGGGATGCAGATGTTTAAACCTACGAGAGCATAAGTTGGTAGGAGGAAGACATGCCGGTACCCGCGCTTAAACTATACTCGTTACACGCCGTTATTAATGGTCGATGTTTCACGCTAGACTTGCACGTATTCGCCGGTATTCACGTGTCGCTCTAATCTGCGAACGCCCACGAGAGAAACGTTTTATTCAACCGGCCGAATATCGGTCGACCCAGAAGAGTCAATTAACAGGGCCGAGAGGTCATAACTTGGACCTCCGACGCGTCCGACTCCGCGGGTCACCCACGCTGTCTACCGGAAGTGAAAATACATTTTTCCAAAAACCGCCGATCGTTTTTCCAGTTGACCTTTCAGCAACGCAATCGATCATTTGTAGGCGGAACTCGCATACTGTGTTTCATGTATTGCTAACCGCGCAGAGCATACGGTATTTTAGCCCATGAAACGCATTAAAAATATTGAAAACTCGCTTTTTAAAAACTACGTCCAGTATACTTACCCTTTGTGCTTAAGATGATCGTATTTTATTGGGTCGAGTGAGCCTGACTAAAAAATCGAGAAATCGCAGAAGAACTCGAATCGTTTTTAAAAGGTGTACGAATACTTTTTGCAATACATGTAACCCACAGTAGTCCACGGATGTTCTTATGTCTGTGCTCTATCCTTTTCACTTTTACTGCTGATTTATCATAATTTCGAGCATGCTGAATAGTTTCAAGGACGATTACGTGATCATAGTAAATTCCCTTCCGCATAACACGAAACTCTACTGTACGCAACATGTACGTAACACACGTAACGATTTTGCCCCAGTTAAGGCTAACGCTATTGCAAACTACCTTATTAGTCTTTCTAGTCTATGTTCGCTCTGCCCTAATTTCGTTTTTGCACTGAAACGTACTTTCATTGTTTCACCCCCTATTCTTCTACATTGATAATCGCTTAACATGTACCGATGTAACTAGGAATTGGTTTTCATTTACCAGTTCCTAGAAACCAGCAAATGTATGATTTAAGTAATTGCATTTGTCAAATCCATTTTCGAAAGCGCGATCATTGTAATTTTATGAAACTGAGAATGTTTTGAATCGTCGCTAATACGTCACTTGTTTGTCAAACGATTAATAGGATCACAGTGATCATAAAGATTAAGTGCACCGCGTAACCACTCGTCGCCGTCGCTAATTACTCTATTGTTTTTGCATCGTTGAACTTGGATCCAATATTTCCTGTTTGACAAGTATGTAAATAATTCTTTGTAAAAAGGTGTTACCACGTCTCAGTAAAGGTGTCTAAATAGTAATAGATTAACCACGATCTCGTTTACGCAATAAGCCGATTACTATCGTATTCCGCTGCGTTTGAACGAAATGAAACGATAGAGAAGCGCATTTTTGTCCGCCGGCTTGACCTGCGGGATATGCGTCGACCTTAAATTAGCTCGACCGTGTTGACAAGCGTTCTCCATTCATTGCGCGACACAATACTCTTATTAATATTCAACTGTGCTCCATCAATGACAACAGCCAACTTACGGTTTCGTTAATTAACAAGTTCTGCTAGACGGAAAGAAAAAATCGTGGACATTGTTGACACTGAAATAAAAAATTGTGAACATTGATCAGTCAATGATACCTCAAGAATACTTTGAAAATGTATGCGATCTAGATGTTACGATACTTGTAGATATTATCGTGTAAGAGGTCGATCATGAATGAGACGTATTTTTCAATATGTACATATATTATATATATGCTCGGAATATGCATTATATTTGTAAATATGCAAAACATATGCAAATTTCTCTGTCCCTCAATGATAAAACTCTCTGTCCAGGTCTCATAACTTTACCTATTTCCTGTAAAAATATGCATTTGCAGAAACATCCGCAGTCTACACAGTACATTTGAAATACTCAAGGTGCCCTTTGTATCTCAATGAAAGAGCACATCAACGAAAAACTAATTATTATATTGCCACGTAAGATTATGCAATGTACATTACACCCATGAGAGTACAATTTAGTTAATAATGAATCATCAAAATTTTACAAGGACAGATATCTTTCTAAACGAAGCATGCAAAATGTAGCAGAATTTTTTTAGATATGACAACTGTTCGCTTTGGCTGTGGAATTAACTTCCATTAACACGCTACTTGCTAAGTTTATCATTAGAATTTAAGTGTATCATTAGAGTTTATCGTTGTATGCATTTATTACAAAAATGCATAGATAAAATACAAAACTATGATGTCAGTAAAATGATTTAAAGGTCTCGTTACAATATTTTAGGCTAATTGAAGTAATTAAAAGAAAAAATTCCGTTTTATACAATTTCCAATTCTTAAAATTGACTTAGACAATTTTTGTTTTGCTTAAAGATTCACAGTCTAATTATCACATATGAATGACATATGAATGATTTTTGGGATGCCAAGCAGTTGAACAATTTCTAGAATAAATATCAGCTTGCCAGTTTCAACTTTAATAATCCAATTATTTTCATTTTGTGGATTTTTTTCATATTTTGTAGACAAAATGTTAAATTACGAAAGCAATGTAAAGTATACAAAATTTCATTATCAAATTCACTTCTATTACAGCACGAAGATGATGATACATACAAAATTACCAAAGTGGCGTGTACACGATTTCGCAGTCTATTAAATTGTTTCTTTCTTTCTTGTGGAATTTTTTCATATTTGGCATTTAAAATACGAAATTATGAAAAATTTACTCCTATCAGAGATATACCCCAGATTTCATTACCAACACTATTGATCCCGCAGTTTATTCATTACTCTCATCTTCTTGTCGCTTACAGCCCGCAACTACATACTATTGCTATGTCACAAACGACGTAACAGATTTGCACAATTGCCTCAGGTCGCTACAATATTGTTTTTCGTTTCTTCCTTGTTACGTAACAGCCCGATGGAGTGGGCAGTTTCTATATATTGACAACAACTTGCGATCTATCGCATAACGCCAGTAAACCATCTTGATGGACAAGTTACGTTCAAATTCAACGAATTCGTAGTGGACATTCTGACAGACAATTCACAGTGTCGCAACGATGCCGAAATTATACTCTTCCCTGTGTATACTATTCTACTTGATCGCCAAGGATCATGTCGACGCGGAAATATGTACGTTCAAACTTCTCCGAAATTTTCTGTGACACAAATGTACTGACAATCATTGTCATCGTGGTCTATTTTACAGGTGATCTCGAAAACAAACCTTTCAACTTTGAGACCGTTCTGCTAAAAGCTTACAAAGGGTTCGTGATCGACTGAAAGTTTTCAATGAGTTCTATTCTTTAAATTTAACTATCGTGAACTGAACATCTCATGTACATATTCGAATTACAGATAGAATCGTTTTCTTAATCGCGTGCTACTTCAATTCGCAAAACGCGAATGCAATAATTTGAACAATGTTGAATGAACAGTGCAGGGGTTGAAAAGCCTTGCTTTTCAGAAAAATTGATTTATCATACATGCTTCAATATACTTTTTAGCCAGCGTAGTGAATATTTCACATTTATGGACATCATTCTATTCGAGTTCTTCACGGGCAAGTTTCAATGAGCATGGGCAAAGTGACGATGTTTTTCTCATTTCAATGACAGCTCTCTGCTCACGGCTAGAATCATTATTTTAATTGAATGTCCACTCTAATGCCAGTTAATTTTTAAAACGCAAGTGCCGCAATTTTCAACGAAGAATGAGCAGTCCATAAAACGCTTGACATTGAAGTTGCCTTTCAAAAACATTTATTTGTTACGCAAACTTCAATATACATTTTACCAACGTAACAAAAATATTGTAAACATTATACATTTATGTATTTTCCCGAGTTCTTCATGAAGTAGATTTGCAAAGTTCTTTATAATTCTTAGCTCCTCGGATTTCTTTACGAGGAAGAAGACTGTTTATAAACGAATTTGACGAGTTATTTGCATTATGACAACGCTGTTCTCACCTCAGTAACAGTTCCATCTACGCGTCCATGGAGACTAGTCTAGCAGAGCCCAGAAACATTGCGGAGTACATAGTCCCTGACAGAGACAGCATACTTTACATACACGGATTCCTAGAAGATTCAAAGTCCAAGAATGCTCAAGTTGTGCCAAAAGGTGCTGTGACTGGTGTTGAAAAAGTGTGCAATAACTCTATCCTGTGTAGAAACAATCATTTCACGTTCGCCCTCGTGTGTTGACAGCGTATTTGGACAGAGGAGACGTGAACGTCGTCGTGGTCGACTGGGGTGAACTGGCGTTGAACATTAATTACTTTTACGTTGCCAGCCAAGTGGCTATGCTTGGAAAGGCGATCGCTGAATCTCTACTAAAGCTCGCCGTTATCGATTTGAGCAGGTTGCACGTAATCGGGCATTCTTTGGGTGCTCACGTCGCTGCCTACGTAGCCAGGTCTCTGAACTTCACTTTAAACCGGCTAACAGGTACGTGGAAAATTGGTTTCGCAACAGTGTGACCCAGAAGGAGAGCAGTTTTACTTTAATCAATGCAACTGGGAAACATTTAATCGCTTTTTTTTACGTATGCTAGAAGAGCATACACAATTAAAAGAATGGTCCTAGTTGATTCCAAGTGCTCACTTAAATTTGCTACGTGTCAGTACGATAGGTTACCTCTTTCTTTGTACAACCTTGATTTTTGCACGCGTTTTCGGTCCCATTTCAACGCACGGGCAGAGATTTTCTTGCATACACAGAACGGCGAGGCTGCATGTATTTGTCGCACGCACTGTCACAGCTACGTGGCCAGCTACGGCTGTGCTGCGGCCTAACCCCACTCCAAAAAGTCACTTGCCCTTAACTTTGCCCGCAGCTGTGCCCACGGGCATCGACGGACGCCCTTGCCCGCTAATAGGCGGTCGAGCAACTCTGTCCTACATTGTTGAACTGTGCTCGAGCGACACCAAGAGAAACGCTTCCGGTTCCGAAAGTTTGCAAATTTAAGCGAGCACTGGTCTGCTGCGTAGCGCAGTCGACAAAAAGTTTTGTTACACGGAGGAATTGTTCGCCACAGGATTAGATCCTGCGCTCCCTCTGTTTTATCCTTCCACGTGCCACATTAAGAAAACCGACGCAGCAGTCGTCGTTATCCTTCACACGGATGGCGGCTTTTACGGTACGGGTATCGACACGGGAACCGTCGATTTTTATGCGAACAAGGGAGTCAGTCCTCAACCAGGATGCCCTATAATCATTGGCGGAGGTAAATCATAATACACGTCGTTAACACACTCCAAGTTTCCTCGGGGATAAAATGTAGCGAATTTTAATGAACACCGAGCACGCCACTTACAACTTGACAACCAGTCATCTATGTAATTCATAAAGCGTTAGCTTAAGATATTTGAGCGGATCGCGAGATTATTATCGGTCGCCACTTGACGGCGGTTTTCAAAGTATCACAATATATTCTACATTTTTCGCGAGAACTATGAAATGCTCAATTACAATATTAGATACCCCAGAATCACTATTAGTTCTTAAATCAAAATTATTGCCCCGGGCGTTAAACACTTTCCGTAATAAATACTGGATGCGATCATCTTTTTGCAACGCTGCGGGAACTGGCACATTCGCCTATTAGAAAAATCAGTATTTTTGTTTTTAAATGCATCGGCAACAAAGTACAGCAAATTATTGTCTTGGACGTTGAACACTTTGCGTAATAAGTACTTGATACGGTAATCTTTTTGGGAACTGCTACGATTCAGCCATCAAAAAAATCAGCATTTTTGGTTTTAAATACGTTATACATAAATAAATAATATAAATAAAGAATAAAGTATATATAAATAAAGACGATTACCTAAGACTATACGTTTTATTTAAAGAATCATGCAGCCATCAGAGATCCACAAGGATCTATGCAGAGTCCGTGCTCAATCCCAAGGCATTTCCGTCGCGGAAATGCTCTAACAAATTCATGACAAATGGCAGAGACAACGAGGTGGTGTATTTCAATGATTCCACGCCAAAGAATGTGTAAGTACAAAAAGTATAGTAATCATTGGACGAGTCTTTATGCAAGTTCCTATTTTTGTATATAATGTTAGAAAAGATAATATCAAAAAAAGAGTCCTTGTAGAAAAGATAAAATAAAAATATTATTAATTTCTTTCCAAACACAAGTTTCACTGTATTTCACAAATTTGCATTTGACGCGTAAAGATTCACAGCCTAGCAATTGTTACTAAACAACTTATTCGAGATTTTTGTCAATAGAAATACTTAACAGTAATGTTGTAATATTTTGTATATAATTTTTTCAGACATGGTGCATACTGTTTCAAAACAAACGCAAAGTCGCCATATGGCGAACAATCTTAATATGTGATGTACATACGTGTGAAGAAAACCTTAGAAACTAATGCTCTATTATAAGAGTAGGATAAGAGAAAAGTGGCATAATCGACGTATGAAATTGACAAGTGGTTTAATAAAATTTTACAAAATCCCCATTGAAGACTGTTATGTTTATCAATACCAGAACATTCGAACAAATATTACTTGCAATAATACTTAACCCTCGCAAAGCAGATGTTTTTGATGATTTTATGACAGCCACGACTAGATCCATTCAAATTCACACATATCAATTTTTTATACATACTTTTGAAAATATTCTAATTTTTTTAGACATACGTTGATCCTCCACTATAAATTGTTGAAGTACTCAATAGCCAATCAGTGACAATCCAATTTTTTCATGCCAGTATATTTGAACCAAATAATTCTTTCGAGATGCATTAGTATTTTTTTACAAGTTTTAACAGACTATCTCGGTGTTCGTGATCAGGGACTTGCACTGATTATTGCAGCTGCTGAGCCCTCCAGTAATTTCAACTGGACCCAAGTTTCGCCACTTGAGGATTAATATTGGAAATTTGTAAACAAAGCATACGTATGTCAGACGATACCAACACACACTCAACCACCTAAGCGCATGCCATCGTCAGCCGAATCGTTTCCTGCGTCCGGAAGTCACAAATGGTGCTTCCGTTCACAAATTGTGCAAGCTGAGTTCGTCAAAGACGAGCCACCAATTTGGTAAAGTGACGCACGACCGAACCATCATAATATAATTTTCAATAGGCGTCGTTATGAATAATTAATGCCAGATCGCGACGTTCTGGGCGCATTCTATCCTGAACTCGTAATTATATTTTTAAATTCTTTAAATGCTTTTACTGTTTCGAATTCCATCTACACATTTTTACCATAAATGCATAAAATCAGCAATCTACAAATATAATATTTCACGTTTACATACATATGGATAACAATTATAATAAAAACCTACAGCTTCGAATAGTGCAAGAACAAATGCAAATTAAAGAATATTGCTTAACCTACTATCGACATATCAAAATTGTTGTCCGAAGAAGTAGATTTTTATCTAATTGCTGCTTCGAACGTACGAATTAGACAATCCGTATTTTACACAGAAAATTTGCACGGTTATTATGTGATTAGCCGATAAACACGGCTGTTGTCGGTCACAGGTGTGCTACTGAACTTGACACGTCTCACTCAAGAAAATGTTAAACGTAAGAAGGATAGTTTCGGTGAGGAATGTGAGACGTTCGACCGGACGTTCGCCTCGGATTTAGTATCGTTGGCGGCAAATTAAACGGCAGCTCTCAAAGCGACCGGACGAAATTAAAAGATCCGCGGGGTTTCGCACACGCAAGCTAATTCTAATCGAACCAATTAAATTTGCCGAACGACTGTGTTCGATTGGTTTTGTCGTCGGCTCTGTTCAAACGTCCTCGCCAGCTCCACCTAATTTCCGTTCATCCGAGGCTTCACTCGATTGGAGAATTTACGTGCTGATCACTTTTTCTTGATCCCATGAACGCTCGCCCAATGTCATGCAGAGCGTACCGATTCGTCAATGAATTTCTAAACCTGTATACCGTCTACGAACTAAAAGTAACAATTGGAAACAGATGAACTTGCAAACGGCAACTTTCGAAATGTGCTGTTAGGTTGCTGCGTGTGAAATGTCCGATTTTAGAATGCAAATGTTATGAACAGATCTTTACGTGAAAAATACAAATTTCCTGCATCCATTGTAAGAAACGGGGGTCAAGTAAAAGAAGACCTCCTTTTCGTTAATAATTTCAGAAAATAGTACGTTGACGTCTCTAAATTCTTTTGAAACATTACCTTCACATTAGTGTAAGGTTAGTATTGTATATTATCTATGTAATACAGACTGCAGAATAACCTCCTATCGGAGGTTACAACTGTACAATAAAAAAAAATTCTTTTAACCTTTATATTATTTTGAATTGTACCTACAGCGAAGTCTTACTCTAAGCCGAATTCTCGGGTCTGTGCTGTGACATAGATCGTGTACACCTACACGATACACGGTACTTTTTCGTGACCGTGTCGACCGCGTCGAACGTAGAAAAGGGCAGCGCGTGTAAACACCAACCACTAAATACAGTTCAAATTATATCGTGTTCAGCGTCATTTTAATTAGAAAAATACCACGAATAATTTGGCGAAGGTCCCATAAAAAATAATGAAAAATAAAGAAGTTTTGTAATTGGATTAGTACCGGTTCACACTTATCCCGATATCCTGGAATTCTTAATAAAATCGAGAACAAAAGAAATAGTATAATAAACCGTGATAAACGAACCAATTGTCAAACGCTAGAGTTAGCAAAGGGTGGGATAAAAGTTTGTTAAATATCTAGAACTTTCATTGGAGAAAGTCGACCCCAACAATAGTGAAACTTTGCATAATCAATTCTTGTTTCGATATCTGCGCACCACCGTCCAGAAAGAATTATCAACAGTGCAAACGCTTGGTCTCCGACTAGTTGTTAGGGGCCCGTGTAACAGACAACAGTGTAACGCGCATTGAAACGAATCCTAATTAGGCCGGTTAAATTAGCCTGAATGGCCGGGCTCATTACCTGAGACAGAACGTATCACTCGAGCGACGTGAGAACCGCTATAACAGCTTGATCAATGAACAGAATTTGTGATTTATCTCCTGTTGGGCAGAGCTTATGCGAATTTAAAAGCAACGGAAGCTGATCATACATGCGAGATTTTTTTTAACTATTATCTGTAACTCTAGTCCTTATATTACATTTGTTACAAATAGTATTGAATCAAATTTACTGAAAGATTTTTGTGTAGGAGCCTAGAAAATTTGTATTGAAATTCTTTTCACGAGAATAACAAACTACTGAAATAAAAAAAAACATATTCGAGACTTCATTATTCCCAATACAAGGAGATCGCAAAAATCTAATGTGAAGATTTGTGGAAATACATCACAATACCAGTACATAATATAGAAGCAATAAACGCAAAATTTCAAAATTTTCTTCCATTTATGTAGAATCTATGATAAAAAAAACCTGCCCATATTAGGTTACTCTGTACTTTCAAGAACGCGACCCGACCAGACCCAATATTTTCGGGTTCCCGCACATCTCTACCGATGACGCATCCTCGAAGCAAGAGGGCCCGGAGTATCTCGTCCTCGCGTCGAGCCATTCATGCTTCGCTGAATAAGACGAAACAAATGTAATCGTTACGTACCCTCGAACCCCTACTTCCGCCAGCTAAACAAGAAACTCACGGAGAATCGGCGGAGAGGATGAGAACGGTGCATACTACAATACACGTCGATTTCCACCGGCATAGCACGGCGACTCAGCCGGAGCCATGAGTGTTGCGCGCGGGCGCGCGAGTCGCTGCAACCGGTGCGCCTCTCCAGAGGGCATAATTCTTTGATCTCGATTTTTGTCCACTCCCACCCTGTCCTCCCCCTTTGTCCCCCGTGGCCCCTGGCCCTCGAGTTGGCCAACCGTTGCACGTCGGTGCCACCGCCCTCTCTCCCCCCTCGCACAGAAAATTCAAGACCGGTTAATCCAGATTAACTTTGAGCCGACGTACATATGTTGGTACGCGCGTCCACACGGCCGCATACGTGTTCCGGTTCGTATGTACGTTGTACTACGTATGTATGTTTCGAGTGGCGAGCGAGCCTCGATCGGGAGTAACGATCTTCCGCGATCAAAATGCAACGATACTTTCCCCCCCGGAGCACTCACCGGACCTGTCTTACCGCTGCACCGTACTCTTCCTCGCGCGATTGTGCCTGCGCGCCGCGACCTACACGGTTTCACCGATCCGTTGAAAAATCGGTTATGGCACCGAGTTCTGGGTCATTCGGCAGATCGGTGGATCAATGTGGAGCACACTGTCAAATCGGCGCAGGTTTCCACGCAGGTCCTCGCACTCCGAATTCACCCTGTCGCAGAGCAAGTATACCTTTTTGCAAATTCACACTCAGGATAAAATAGTTTAATACAACACAGGGCAAAGGATCACATTTAATAAATTTTTCGTACTGTAGCTTTAATAATGTGATCGTCCACTTTCATGTTACAATGCCTCGGAATAAAAATGAACAGAATGGACCAATAAAAAATATATTTAAAATGTTTTTATGTAAAGTACGTATGAATCTCTGTCTCCACAAGAACCGAGTCCTCTTTCAGCCATAGGATGCGGTGAGAAAAAATGCTCGCACTGAATCATGAGCTCGAGTGGGATAATTTCAGGATGGATAGATCGTTCGTAGCAACGGCGACCTGACCCGCGTTCACAGCATCAATTCAATTGATTCGGCTTTAAATTTGCGTTTAATACGTGTGTACCGAGCGTGCCTATCGCGTATAAAGTCGCTGTATAAGGTATCGTTCTCGATATTAATGATGGCAACGCATCGCCTGTAATGAACACATGCACAACCTGTCCCGCCCACGTGCGTACTCCGTTTTATACGCATGAAACGACATTATCTGAACAGTGCTGTACCAAGGCTTCTCCCAAGTTCCCAGGAAATTGGACTATTAGCTTCATTTTAATAATTGACGCATTATCTCAAATTTGTCTTGTTACCGTAAGCTTTATACGGCTCGGGTAACCCCTCCAGGAAACCTCTAATTACCAATAAATAGCGGACCGAGTTGTCCGCGGTGACTAAAAGTCCAAAAGGAGAGAAACTAATTTCACTTCGCCGCCTCAATTTATGTAAAAACACTTCCGTCGCGATTTTCCGTTTGTAGCCGACAGCAGCCTTCGGATTTGCAACCAGAGTGCAAAGAAATTGAAAAACACTTTCTCTAGACCACCTGCTAATACTACTAAGCTATTAATAATACTGCACCTTTTCCAGTTTTTAAGACATATCACTGCTCGATCCTAACGCATCATCTCCCCCTAAAGTGCGTTTCACTATACGAAGTGCAACAAGCTGTTCGATATAATTTTCTTAGAACTAGTTTGAGGAGACAATCCATTTTTAAATAAGTTTCAGCCATTCGAACTGAAGTATATTATGTCTAATGTAAGTTTGCGATCACCTTATGTCCTAGAACTCTTTCGACGTAAATTCTTTCGACGTAAAATCGATTTTTATCATTTATGAACATTTGATATCGTAAGCGAAAATGTCTTGGTACAACGTAAACAAAAAAGTTTTATTCAGAAGCACGTCATGATCTCTCTGCATTGCAATGAAGGGAAACTACATTCTACGGAGACATGTCCACTTATTTTTTAAAGATTAATACATTTTTTTAAATTTGACCAAACGGCCTAATTTTTTGGGGGATGTTAAAAGCATGAATGTACTAGGCAAAAAGTTTATTTTGCACATTACCTAGTAAAGTAATCCTTCTAAGGTCCCAAAAAGTACTTAGGTCGTTTGGACAAATTTTACAGAAGAATTAAATTAAACATTCCAATTCTTTCTTTTGTTGAGCTGTTAAAGGATGAATGTACTAGGCAAAAAATTTACTTTGCACATTACCTAGTAAAGCAATCCTTCTAAGGTCCCAAAAAGGTACTCAAGTCGTTCGGTCCAATATTAAAAAATTGTTCAATGTTCGTAAACGACACAAATCGAGTTTGAAAAGTCTTGGATACCTTTGTCAACTCCCTGTGTATGACATTGATGCAGAATTTCTCGAGATTTTTCTTTCAGAAGAAAAATTGAAGAAACCATGTGGCGGGGTGCTTTTGCACGGCAGAGTACGTAGCCCGTTACCGCGAGTAACAGTATTCGAAAAATGTCGGTACACCATGGTAGCGTGGACCCAGTCACGACGTCTAGACAATTCTAGACGAACGGCGTGATTGCAGGCGATTCGAGGAGGATGGTCTCTCTCGGGTGGCTGTCTTGTCCGGGGGCTGGCTCGGCGCCACCACCCACGGTACCCGGGGTCGGACTATCATAAAAATGTCAGCGTTTGATTCGAGCCGGCGACAAGGAAGCCGCCCGAGGCTGCCGTTAGTGCGGCGCACGGTGCTGCGCGAAACTTCTATCCGGCCTTTATTATTTCCACCTATTCGCAGATCGAGTTCCGCATAAGAGCGCGCGTCGGCATGGCATAAGTGGCGCGCGGCAGTTGCGTTGGCAGTTTGGCCGGCCTGCCTTCGGGTGCCGAAACGTCTGAACGGAGGAGCACTGATTTCAGCATTACGATCGCGGATCTCCGGTGCCTCGGAGTTTTACGGCTGCCTAACACGCCGGAGATATCTGGACACCGAGACGCGCCGTCGAGGTCTGACAGCGAGTAATCTGCATAAGTAGTCATAAAATCAACGGGCGGGTAAAGTGACGGTGATTAAAATAAAGGTGCCTCCCCGATTAAATCAGCCCTCTTCATCAAACACGTGTACACGGCCTGCCTTCGCCCTCCCCCCCCCCCCCCCCCCCACGATTCTTGTCGCTATCTTGCTCCCCAGCTACCAGAGTCGATCCTCTATCCTGCACGCAGGCGAACCGGTCCAATGAGGAGGATCCCTATCGGCACCTGCAACGACCAACCTATGAATTGATATTTCGCGTGGATGCGTGGACGCAATTGATTACCAGAAAAATCATTCGCCTGCCGGGATCGGACCGAACGGGTACCGTCGGCGCGCAAACCTCGTCGCGCAACCTGCGCTGCACACGCTTATTCGAATCCGTGAAAATAAAGCACGGCGAACAGATTGGAATGCACTCTTCTCCTTCATTATCGGGGGCGGTTCTATTACCGACATTTATGGACTCGTAGGGCCAGAGACTTATCCGATAGACCGTGGATCTTTGTGCGTTTATAGGAAACGTTACCGAGCTACGTCGACGGCTTCGGTGAGAGATTTTATTTGAAAATAAATTCAGCTTTTATTTATTTTTTAGTTTCTGACGATGGCTCCACGCTCCTCTTTGGGTGGACGACAGGACAAATTATAGGATAGATAATAGGACAGGATAGAGGATAGGATAGGAAAGAGAATAGGATAGGATAGATGATATTATAGGATAGAGGATAGAGGATAGGATAGGGGTTTGGGTAGGAGAGAGGATAGGATAGGATAGAGGATAGGATAGGATAGAGGTTAGGATAGGATAGAGGACAGGAGACGATAGAAGATAGGACAGGATAGAGTATAGGATATAGGATTAGATAAGATAGAGGATAGGATAAGATGGAGGATAGGATAGGAAAGGATAGAGAATAGGATAGGATATATGATATTATAGGATAGAGCAAGGATAGGACAGAGGATACGATACTATAGAGGAAACGATATTATAGAGGATAGGATAGGATCGAGGATAGGATAGGATTGAGAATAGGATATGATAGAGAATAGGATAGGATAGATGATATTATAGGAAAGAGGATAGGATATGATAGAGGATACGATATTATGGAGGATAGGATAGGATAGAGGATCGGATAGGATAGAGGATAGGATAGGATAGAGGATACGATATAGGATAGGATAGGATAGAGGATAGGATAGGATAGAGGATTCGGATTTGATAGAGGATAGGATAGGATAGAGGATAGGACAGAGGATAGGATAGAATAGAGTATAGGATATAGGATTGGATAGGATAGAGGATAGGATACGATAGAGGATAGGATAGGATAGGAGACCTGACAACAGGTCGACAGGAGACATTTTGTTTGCTAATAGATAGCTGACCGCATCACTAAGTCGCTTCACCGGCAAACGCCAATGACCAAATGCTTAAATACTAACCCTGACAAAAATGATTATTTTAAACAAATCAAGCGTGAAAAATGCTGCCATTAACGATACAGACAAATGCAATGATAAAACTCGTGATACATAAAGAAAATATTGATCCTTATAGTGTACGAGAGTCTATCATGACCCCAACAAAATTTCTGTATACTAACACTCGCCTCTGTATTGTACAGTAATTGCAAATACACGTTAACAGACAGTTTACGTCTGTGGTCGTTCACCCGGTCCCGGCGTCGAGCTCGAACAGCTGAGCTATTGTCAACACCGGGAGACGGTGGCAACGCCGCAGTTCTTATATGGATGGCCGGCAAGAAGTTTATGGCATCCATATAAGAACTGTGGCGGCCCGAAATAGATTTGCATTACCGAAATTATCGGTAATGCCTGCAAAGATCTTGAACAATTTTTCATTATTTTTCCGTGGGAATTTCACGAACTTACTTGTGACATTTTTCTGATTAAAATGACACTACACATTGTGTCTAAAATATTGTATTCAATGAAATTATTTTATTGTTTTAGAGAATAATAATATGGTTTGGCTTTTGTTCTCGATTGTGCTGCATGCACTGATACCATGCGATCAATGTGCCAGGGGGAGCGAAAAAATAACGGTTAATATAATGTATGTTGTGTGCTGATTTGCAAATGCTTGTTAGTGTCACTACAATTTAAATTTCATAAACAGCTGTACAGAAAATATATTTAACACTGACATACGTGACGAAAATATTTTTGCCGCCTTGGAGGCGGCATTCGACCTAACAAGTAAGAGTATGATGCCGGTTGTATGGCGGCGTTCGACCTAATAAGTAAGAGTATGATGCCGCTTGTATGGAGGCATTCGACCGCAAAGGTTTAAATCTATAATGTTTGAAACCACGGTGGCTGATATTCGCTGATATTCGAGGAAATCGATGCAGAAACCTCACCAGCATGCTCAACAATTACCAAGCAATTTAATGGCCATAATAAACAGTGGAATTCTACCAAATTACACCACTATAAAATGATACTGTAAAAATCCGCGGCGGTAAAATGTTCAATTGCACAATACCGGGACAACAGTAATCGCTATTGGTGGATACTGTATTTAGAAAAGAAGCCGAACAGTAAAACTTGCCAGAGGTCCAGCAGTGATTGATGCTTTGACTACTGGAATCCTATTAATAGGATTCTCGATACCTGCATTGTGCGAAAAAGAATGCTTGAAAATATTCTTTTACACAAGCATTCCGACAGAACCGATTGAATTGTACTATTGGAAGTGGTCGTGTACATTAACCTCTTAACTTAATTATTTTGTAAAAGTGTGTATAATACCCGAGTATTCTCGGGCTTCAAGTTAAGAGGTTAAACTCTATATTTTAATGGCGATTATCTGATTACATATATTTATATCACAATAAATGATTCCACGTTCTAACAGACTCTAACAATTCGATAATCGACTCAGATTACGGCGGCTCAAGCACCGACAATTTCCCGGTTATAATTCAGCGGCTTTAATTTCGCGAAATCTCGTAGACAGAGAAATCGTCGAGACGCCGCCGACTCGACGGCGTCGAGCGGACAGATACCTGCGAATAGGTATTTCCCGATCAGCAATACGTTTTCATTAACGATCGTATACCGGCTCATCAGACCGAAGAACGATTGCGCGCCGGACCCAGGGTGGCGTCACTCACAACCGAATCCTCGTAAACACTAGTCCTGGCGCGAGGACTATAAGGATATCGCTGTGTCTCGATTGCCAGAGGATCCGTCTTGTCTCGTGCCCCGCGATCCATGAAACGGCCTCAACAATCCCCGTCCCCATGTCCTCCTGAACGATAGTTAATGAACTTGAGTGCCTTATCGGCCAGGTTCGCCGTATCAGCCCCGGATGGAGGCACGGTTTCTATCTGGGGCCCCGATTGCGCAATAATTCTCCGGCACACGGTAAGTAACCCACCAGCCCTGGGTATCGCGTGTCGCCGTTCGACTTGCAGGTATATTTGTATATCCAGCACGTCGCCTCTCGCGCGTCCTTCGGAGGACGTGATTCGTTTCTGGTTACAACGGAGAAAAAAACTGGCCAGCCGCCTCCTTCTTCCGCGGCGAACGCGTTCTTGCGACCGGAAAGGAAATCCGATCCCCGGGAATTATACACTACGGATTACAATGCCTATATACAGTTACGACGCAACGAACAGGCCGACGGATTCGAGGCAGTAACGTTTCCGCGACACGTTCCTCCGCGATAACGGTTATCACACTTGGGGATGGATTTTCGATCAGTATGCACAAAAAAAAAAGTACAGTAGAACCTCGCTCGCTGCACGAAACGAAACCGAAAATCCGCGCAGAAAGTTATCGCCTCTTTAACCCCCTCTCGTGCCATTTAGCTCGACGAAATCCGGGCCCAAGTGGTAGAGGTCAACGCGCGGTAAACAGACCAGAGTGATGCTCGAAAACAGTGGGCGTAAACACTAACTCTTTTTCCTTTTATATGTGTATATATATCAGGGGGATCCGTAAGTAATCAATTATTTTGAAAACGAAAATAAACTTTGTAGTAAAATCAAGCTTTTATTTTTTTAATTTATTATATAATCTCCATCATTATCAAGGACAGTTTGCCATCTTTCAATACATCTCCATAAACATTGCAAGCTTTCTTTGTTGTTGCCGTTGCATTAAATCCCGCATGAAAATGAAAAAGTATGCAATAACGAATATGATCCTCGGAAGGCACGGACGCCGCCATTTTATTACAGGGTTGTAAAAAAATTATACTTTTTAGAATATTTTAGAAAACTGTAAAAGAATACGTGTTTCCTCTTCACCGATCGGTACAGAACTAAAGGCAAAACAAATTCTTTGCAAATGATAGATCACTTATGGGTACCCCTAATATATATTATCATTCCGAGAGTCTGACTCGTGATGTTTACGTTTGGACCAAAAATCTTCATCACGAGTCGGACGCGTTAAAGTACGGGAAGGGGTAAAGAGTGTCCGAATATTAATGGGCGTCACTGTACGTATATCGTAGACTTAATTAATTGGAAGCACGCGGCTCAATCTTCCGTAACACCGTTCGAATCATAATACCGGGCGGAAAGTGCTACCACTTTCTCCGCCGTTGAACAATCATGATAGCGCGTGACGAAATAATTAGCGCCGATGGACACGATTACTTAACGCTCCCTTAACGTGTTAACGCTGCCAGCGCGCAGATTGATCGGGGACTAACGAGGAACGAAAAACACCGGCTTGTAAGCCCCTCATAAGAAGCAACAGCTGGAAATTGATGTCGTAAAGATCATCAGCCTTCAATTACACAGGCATGGCCATATACTTCGCGGCGTCATTGTCTCCCGGGTCTCCCCAGCGTCGACCGATTGTTATCACGCGCCCAATTTATTATGCAGCTTTCAATCAAGCCGTCTCATCCCACGGTCGATCGCGCGACTGCCATCGACTAAACGACTACTTATTCGAACGATCGTTTTGGCAGCACACGGGACCAACAGCCCGTTAAATCAGTCCGCTAACAATGAACAGTTAGCAGCGTGACTTCGACTTCTTCGGCTAGATACTATCGGGAAAGTTCGACTTCGAATCGTAGATTCACTCTTCGCGATAAAGCGTGTTACTACTGCGAATTTTAACCCACGACTAAATACAGTGGGTGCTTTAATTGGTCGAGTATCGGTAACAGATTTTTCTAATAAAATGTAAATGTAAAACTGTCGAGTCGAGTGAAAAGTTCGCTTCGTTTTATGTCTCAAGAGGTAGCCCTACTTTTAAACCATTCTAATCAACACGATTTTATCAGAACTGCTTCGCTCACTGCATATTGCTGGAAAAATATCTTTCGTTCGACAATTTTAGATTTTTATTCACACACTTGTATCCCGAGTATCGGTACCCGAAATTTTTGGGTTTTCGCACACCTCTAGTAAACAGTAACAACTAGGCCGCGGATCTTTATGTAAAATAACAATTTTCTGTATCGGTTTCAAGGTACTGGAACCAAATAAAAATTTGTTTCCTTCTTTAATAATCTCACTAAGTCGACGATAATTAGACTGCGGAACTTACGGATTACAACTCATTAGACTCATTACTAAGAGAAGAAATTGATGTAAATTTTTGTTTTGCATAGAGGTCCGCGATCTAATGATAATATGCTGATACTCTTAAACCCCCTTTATCCTTTAACTGTTTCGTGTTTCATCATTTTTGTCGTAAATGCGTAAAATCCGCAGTCTGGTAATAACAGGAGCAAGCAGTTCAGTGCACAGAGAACAGATGGAAAGTGTACGGAGTGTTCTTTTGATCTGGGAGGCTCGGAAGAAAGAAGGGAATCGGTTCACCGGCATAAAGGAGATATCAAAAGTAGCAGTTCACCTCTCGATGTAGAACCGAAGCAAAGATTGATGTACCAGAGCTGAATTTCATCATCGCGCGTCTTTCTAAACCGGCTGGCAGCCGACGCCTCCTAAGATTCTATTTAGACAGCATGGGAACGTTTCTGAATCATCGTTGATCGACACCCCCGGTGCACAACAACGTTCCTCCGGCACTATCTGCTCTTCCGTTACGTTCCAACGGTGCCAATATACAATCAATCGCCCGTATTCGCGTAATTGATACCCATCCACGGTGTAACAAACGACGTCGGCCACGCTACTCGAAAGCACTTTCATGACTGGTCCCGATCGTGGATCATTTCTCGAACTTCGAGATAGATACAATTCCCGCCGCGATTTTGCAGTCGAACCGTTACCTATTTTTAATAGTATATAAAAATTAACCCTTAACACGTTTGCCACCACCGTCACGCATATGCGACGTTCACAATCTAATTTTATACATTTTGCTATCTAAAGTCGTAGTACACAGTGACTGCATAACATTTTTCTAATAACTTGTTTTAATATTTCGAAAACAAGGTGAACTGCATTTAATAGAACATTTTCAAAGAGTAGGTAAGCTGAGAAACAAATGGCGGCAACAAACCGCCATGACCCCAACGAAATTTCTGTACACTAACGTTCGCCACTGTACTGCACGATAATTGCAAATGTCATGTTTCTTTAAATTCTTCAGAATACTTGGATTATTCGGTCTTAAATTATATACAGTCGCTCACGGTAATATTCGGACGCTTTTAAAAGGACTATAACTTTAAGATTGCACCGTACGACTTGGTTTTTTTCGAGAAGTTAGAACAATTTAGTGTACTGCATGATGTGAAAAAGAAATTTGAAAAAATTGCAATTGGTTGGAATTGCAGAGGAATTGTATGATACTTCGCAATCCGAGTAAACATTGCGTTACGCTAAAGGTTTCTGCTGAAAAATGCAATCGTATCAACTTCAGGAAGAAGGGTATCATACCCATAATTTCTTTCGGAATTATGCCTTCAGCAGGAAGAAAAATAGTTCGGTTACTATGAACTATATTTATGCAAAGTATCCCTGGTTAGAAGCACAAATAAGTTCAAATAACTATATATAATATTCTTGATCACAAGGATGATTATCCAGTAGTCGATAAAGTATTAAGAAGTTGGCCTTGCAACCACCGCATACAGCGCCCTAATCCTTCCGATCATAAGCGTCGTTAGAAGTCAGAGGGGGCTGGCGGTCCAACGATTTAACGAGGATTCAAGGAAAAATGTTCGTTGAAAGGGTAATAAATAACGGGGGAATTAATTATCGTCCTTCTGTTCGCCGGGTGACACAACATTAAGCTCCTGCATCAATCAATACCGGTGCGTATCCCTCGAATAATAGAACCGCGAGGGTAGCTCGGGCTCATTCATCTACTAGGAAAATCGTTAATTAACGCGTGCGAGAGAGCGTGGCCTTGTTGGGTGGTCCGGGGGTAAAATAAAAGCCAGCGCGATGCTCGTTTATATCTAAGATATTAATACGACGCTAATTACCCGACGGTAGCTTCGGCAACGTACGCAGCTGTTGCTGCCGCAGCGGCAGCCGCTGACAGGGGGACTTGCGTCGATAATCCTGCGAGTCCTGCAATAACCTCCACCGAAAAAATAAACAATAACGCGGGGAATACTCTCAGCGATGATCAACCAATTCACCGGCCAATCAGTGTTACTCAATTTTTTACGAGTAAACTGGATATATCGGAGGTGGAGGACGCGCGACCCTCGCCTCGGCGCGAAGTGCTAGGCAATCAATGCTTCGCGCAAATTGCCAGACTGTAATGACAATGCAGCCGGCCAGGTCTCGGTAGCGTGCCGCCATTGTGCGCGATATGGAACGTCAGGTGAATTTCCGTCAATTACCTTCCATAAAATACAATTCTTTAAGATAATCATTTGTGTGCAACTATAAAATGCCGCTTTCGTTGAAACACTACTGTGGACCGAACAGGCAAAATGTTATGGGAATAGTCTTGCAATAGGTATGTGGAATATGGGTTACGAATAAACATGACACTTCGAAATACTAAGTTTCTCGCGTGACTTTTTAACATACTTGTTACCAGTCAAATTTCATAAGTCTCGTTTTATGCCTGTAATATCGCGTAAACTAAACGTCGCAGTCATCGCATAGTCAACGGAGGCATCGTTTGTTCGGTGATTCGTCGTTTTTGCTTGTGTGAGAATCGTATGAGCACCGGCGGTGTTACGACATTCTCGGAGTTCAATGGCAATTCCATAGAAACTATTAGCAAGAAGACAGTCGGAACGATGAAAAATAAATAAAACCGTCCATTCTTCATTGCTTTTAACAACCTTGCTTTATGTTCCTTCGTATTTCTCCCCCCTCTCAATTTCAAAGTGGCTCGAGCACGATACGACCATACAATTATACCATGGAATGACGCGGACAGTCTAGTCGCCGATGGCTTGGCCTTGCATCAGGTTGAATAGCAACAATGATAATGATGACATTGTGGACGGGCCGGTATGTTGGTATTAAAGCTGTTACGACGACACGATTTGGGTTGGCGCCTTGTTCAGCAACACCCGTGAGCAATGACAATCATAATGTAAGCGGTACGAAGAGAGCCGGTAAATGCTTGCCAACCGTCGTTAACAGTCTCATGGCTGGAGTCGTGGCAGAATTATTCATCTTCCTCCATTTCCCAACGATTTAAAAACAGTCCCTTGTGTCCTTGGCATTTCGATTTTCTTTATAACTGTAGATTCGCGCCAATCGTTATCACTTCTATTTCGTTGTTCCCATTACTATCTTCATCGATTCATACACACATTGAATTTGCTGTTTTAACCCAAGGACACCTGCGAGTTTTAGGCCTACGCCGGAGTCATTTCTGGCTCACACCGATATTTCACTGCTACAGTTTTATTCCGATATAAGACGATGGCCCCGGACCCGCTTTCGTCGTATTTCGGATGAGGGCACCTTGACTCCGTTGAGAATTGTATCTTACGTAAAATATCCTTACGAAGTTACGTACACCTAGATGGTATGAAAATAAGGTAAATTATGACAATTTTTCTCGTAATTTCTTTTTTTTTTTTAATCAAATTCCATTATGTTACGGGTTTCATCCACAAGAGGGCCCGCAGCTGATCGTCTTTCCGCAAATGTTCAACTAATTACGGTTGTCGCTGATGCGGCGAGGGAAGCAAAAACAGGACGCGCCGTTTATTGGATCGAATAAAACTTGCCGTTGCCCTCAAGGGCGTACTATATGCATTATTCAAATAGCGGCGCCGGTTATCCAACACCTCGCTAATAACACCGGGCCCATTTTTCCCGGTGTACGCACGAGTATTCTACGCTCGAAGCGCGTCGACGAAACGTTCGCGGTGGAATGTCAAGGAAGGTCGTGCTCGCGCGGATCAACGACAATAAACCACGAATGGAAGGGAACAATAATACACAGGGAAAAAGTAAGACGTCGAGAAACTGCGTCGCTTCTTTCTCTCTTTTTGCGCCACGAGCCGGGAGAATCAATTAGAACCGCAAAAGAAGAATTTTATACAGGGCTTAATTACGCCTTTGCTCCTACTTTTCTTCTTTATCCTCGATCGTTTCACCGAAACGAGAAGAAATTTATATTTATCGCATGCCTACATTCGCTTCTACGTTCCTTACAAAGGAACTGAATTTGATCTTATCCTGAAATAAAGTCGCAACATTCGGGTTTAGTAAATTTTCCTCTGAAAGAAGCAGCTTCGAAACTACGTGAAAATTTAGATCTAGTAAAAATCATTCCACCGACCAGCGAGGATTAATCAAAGATCGGATACGCCAATACCACCATCGGCATTCTAATTTTAATACCCCGGCCGAAAAATGTATCTCTACGATCTCCCTGGAAATCTGGTTCTTTTATCAGTAGTTATTAGCAATTATCTTCTTGTTTATTACATTGAAAGGGGGGAGAGGGGGAGGGGCCGTAGCAGGAACATAATTTTGCGTGCGGGGCAAAAGTTCCGGAACAAAACCTGTACACCGCGGGCATGAACGCCGCTAATCCAGGTTGCGGCAGCTTAACCGAACGGCGTTCGTGCAACATTTAATCGTTACCTTGGACTTTAAGAAGCTCCCCCGATTTGTCCCGGTCGGGCGATCGATCACTCAGCGGCAAACTCGTTGTTTCGAAAGCGAGCCAGATGATCGCGGGTGTAATTACGATGATCGCGAGGCGTTCTTCGACTCGCTTTCACACCGCGAGCGCATCCCATTGCCGCGCTTGTCGAACGTATCACGCACGGAACGATGCTACACGGCTATTCCGCTCACGTCTCTCATGCGCCGTGTATGAATGATAATTCGTTGATCCCATAAACTATTAATTACGCCCGCCTCCGGGGATATTGATAACATTTTTCCAGACGTTCCCGGCGACGTTCCCGCGCTCAAATTGGGTCCATTGATTTGTGAAATAAGTAATTGTCGATAGTCTCTCTCGAAGCAAGTCGGTTGTAGCAAATTAAATGAAAATGTATTTTATATTTCGACCATTTTAAAAAGTCGAAAATAATGGAACTGTGTCCACAAATCCTTCCGATGTCTTTCCGTTTTGTAGTTGGCGGCATTCTGATTGTAATTTATAACATTCTCAATTTATGTTCGAGATTAAATGTCTCATGCAGAATTGCTTTGGAAAACATAAAAATTACGTTTAGTGCCCCGTAGATCTAGTCTTAAGAAGTAGAACAACGATAAAAATGAATTTGCAAATCCGGACAAAGAATTGTGTCGCTCGTCTCTGACTGACGCTGCAATCGTCGTCTGCATCGGTGAATACGATTTTCGTTAAACACTTTTGTTTGAGTAGTATATATTCAAAAGTGTGATTAGCAAAGCGAGGTGTTTTTTCACCCGCAAACAAGTTTTTCCCAGTTTTGTATTTCCCGCGATGACGCATGCTATGTATTTATGCTCCGACACGTTTCACTTGAAGCGCGAATGACAATGAGTTTCCATGCAAACAGTCGTTGACCATCAGTCCGTTTGCTTTGGTGCAGTCGAGCTCAATTTGGCAGTACATGCTAATCACTCTTTACATATACATTTTCGGATTGCACACAATGACCGGTCACGGCGAATTCCGCGAAATTTGACTCGCGAGTCCATATTTAGCTGACAATGACAAGCGAGAGTTCAGATGAAAACGGAGACAAAGAATGAAACGGAGATCGATGAAAGACGATTACGTTATTGTTTCAACATTCATTACCGTTTTGTCAAATAATTGTAATACAACGTTATAAAGTTATTACGTTTTATATTACTTTTATTTGATTCCTCATGATTCAATGACAAACGGTTTTGATTTGCACCATTCTTTCGTTAACACTAGGTTTACGGAGCACTAACTGCGACTATTTTACATTATAAAACTAACAAGAATGTGCTGCCCAAATGTTTAGCCTCTTTTTAATAACATGTATGAATCTTAATAATTGTAAACTGAAAATATTAGAACCCGTCATTCTGACGGGTCCTGTAAACTTGAGATTGGTTGACTCGCACGAGAAACATTTCTGATAAAGTGAGATTTCTGAGATTTGAATTAGGATTGAGAAAGTGAATTAGGCGGCCGGTTTCCGATGCAGCATTCCGTACGGAGCAGAATGTGGAACACTTTGTAGCATTCCTATCGATAACGGCGCAATATGTCTCCGTAGATATGATTCGAAGTTTATCGAACAGGTATCAGAATGTGCAAGAGTTTCGTTGAATGAAAACATGGAAAACTGAACGGGAACTAGGGGCTGGAAGGGGTGGAAAGGGGAGGAGGGGTGGGGGATAATCCTGCGCGTTTATTGCCAGCATTTATGGACTGTCGCGGAGGCGATAATCTTCAAAAAGATGCCGACGCAGCGACAGAGGATGTCGGTAGGTGGTTCCGCAGCATAGGGGAGTTGATGGTAGGTTGCTGTTTTCCGGAAAATACATGTATTAAAGTGCTACGCGTTTTAAGTAGTGAAGACGTGTTCTTGCCGGGAGATATACCGATACGTCTTCCTCGTTTTATAACGCGAAGATAAGAAAGTCGTGAGGAATCATCAGGGTACAGGTTCGGCTAAAAGTATCCGACATGTTCCGCCGTGAATTATCAATATTTTCCGCGGGATTTCGTTTCGGTGAACCGCGAGACGATTTTATCCGCTTGTACCGGGCATATCAGATTGAATAGCAATTAAATTGTGAACGGTACAGGTGAGAACAGGGAGAGGGTTGAATCTTTACGGCGGAGTGTATGGCGGGCCCATTACGAAAATAGACATCCTGAATAAGACGTCAGTTAGCCACAATTGCGCCTAGGAAGATGTTCTTTTCAACAAATTGCCTAGTTGTTCCCGGAAAAATCTCATGGGCCGGATAACCATCGAAGTTTTGTTTATAATTTCTCGTCGAGAGTAGCAGGATCTTCGTGTACAGCTCTATTCACGGTTAGTCGATACGTTATCAATGCACTTTCCTTCCTTAATAGGTTACTAATTGATACTTGAAAATTTGTCTAGCGTTCTCATTTTTTTCTTTTTGTGTTTCTCGTGCTCATGTTTGTCTTAAATGCATAAAATCCGCAGTTTAATTATCGCACTCGTCCTTTAGTTTCGGTACTTAGTTTTAAGAAACGTTATCGACGCTTGTTTAATCATTTCAACTAATATTTTTCTAACTCTTTGATTTCTCTATTTAATCGATACTTTTGCCACAATTTTACACGAACGTGTAAGTTGACTATCAAGTGTATTTTTGTTCACCTAACATGGAGCTTTTATGATATATTCACAATCTTTAAGTGAAAGCTCAGCTGCTCTGAATTCTTATTCTTTTTTTATGAAGTGTGATTATGATCTCACAACGCTTTCGGTAACATTATCCGTCGCAGAGAGTATACTTTTCGTTCTGTACTTCTAATCATTTCGTCGCCCATGTGGAATGAACACTTGAAGAATCGGCACGAGGTTGTACGCAAACAAATGTCTTTCTGAACAACGACTGTAGTATTTTTCAGCTGTTCCAAGTAGGTGAAACAATCACAGACGTTAAAGTATTATATAATTTAACCATGGCGTAGCAAGTTCTGAAACAAAATGGAGAAGACATTTCGGACCGCAACGAGTTGAACGATCGACGCCGTTGTTGTCGGTTCGCGGCCTAATATTTGCGTGCCGACGCAACACGTCTGTCCGAGGCTTGTAAGCAAATCTTTATTCTTTCTGCTAATCATAGGGTAACTGGTACCGTCAATCCGAAGGAACGCAACGCGTCAGAGGTCATCGCTGATTGATCTCGCGATCAGTCAGGAAGGAGCTGCAGCGCTGCAGCGACCGCGGGAAGAATTCGATTTTTATAGCCGGCTACTACGAACTTCTACAGGAATCCCGTGGATTCCATGGAAGGGACCGCAGTCCTCAGCACCAAGTCCCTGCCGAAGATTACCGTCGACCGGGAATTTCAGCCGCGGCGACCGGCTGAATGAGTCCACCTTGGTTCTCGGTGTTTAGGCCTGAGGCGCTATAGGTGGTCCACGGTCGGCAGGTTGCTTGCTATCTTCGCTGAACTGGTGCAAGTTCATTCACCCACGGTTCACACCTCACTGGACACAATGCCGGTCTACCCAAGGCTCCTCGGTACACTTTAATCCTATTTTTAGATCGGTCTCGATAGCGTTAATCAACGCTAGAACGGCGCGAGAACCCGAAAGTGTCGGGTCGGGTCGGGTTCTCGAAAGAATAAATATACGCGAGAATCTGAAAATTTCTGGTACCCGATTCTTGGATCGGTTCGGGAATTCTTTTCGTCGGATCACCTTTAATCGATTACCTTTCATATTCAATTGTGAAAGCCTGCAATCGGACTAATCGTATGTCAATGCTTCCTCCCCGATCTTTATGCGAAATAGAAATTGTCTGCGTCGATTGAAAAAGCCTGGAGCCAGATAGATGGCAATGATAGATTGGCATTCTTAAATTATTTTAACCTTTCTACAGTTTTCAATTGCATCTACACAGTTTTTTCGATTTCGACCGGCGGGGAATAAACAGAGATTAATTTTCGCAACAAGATAACAAAAATGTTAGTTTCATCGTCGCAGATGCTGTATATGTCGTAAATATTGTTTATGACCAACTTAGAAATGTAAAATAATTCGTTGTTATTTAGATACTGGGTTGACCGCTTCCCGTATTTTAACGAGTCTGGCTCGTGATGAAGATTTTGGCACAAACGTAAACGTCAGGAGTAGGACTCGTGGTCTGAAAATCTGCCAAACGTAAACATCACGAGTCTGTCTCGCAAGTATTTATATTTCGGCTAGTATTGCAACTGTTTTCGAGCATCATTCTGGTCTGTTTACCGCGCGTTGACCCCTACCGCTTGGGCCCGGATTTCGTCGAGGTAAATAGCACACGGGAAGGGGTTAGTTATGAAGTCCACCACAATTTATATATTTATTATCATAACTTTCTTTATAAGTATATTTCGAGTTACGCCACTTTTCTTGTGAATGAACGATATGTACATACAGCAACACTAGGAGTCCCGCATTAACGCGGGGCCGTCCTGCAACGTGTTAAGTAGGGGAACGCTGTGACATTAACATGTTCCGAGGCGAAACGAAAGAACGACGTGATCGCTTGGCAATTCTCGACTGGACTTTTCCGAAGGCGCTGAAACGGTAAAGAAAGTAGCGCCCGTGCTTTGTATCTTAATCGAACGAACGACCATTTCCCAAGCGGCGGCCTAACAGAATCGCGTCGCCCCACTCCGGAAGTCTCTAACACGTCTGATCCAACTCGGAGGTTGCATAATCGTAAATCGGGCAACAGCACACGAGGCCGTTCCCGGTCGATTTCCGATTTACCTTGGTACAGATAAACAGGTGTAAAGTTTTATCGTGCGTACATAGCAGCGTTCGCGCGCGCCCGCCGATATTAAATTCAACGAGAAAACTCGTTACGGCGCAGTCAACTTAAAGGTGAGCATCATTAACGACACGGTCCATAACTCTGCTGAAAGCGCGCGGCGTTCTTCCCTCCCCTCTGCCCTCCCCCTCTGGTCGCCTATGCGCGCTCTCATCGACGCGGGTTGCACATGCACCCACCAGCGCACGCACACTCGCGCGAACCAGCGCGGCGCAAGGTGCGAAAGGTTTGAGTATTTTCTAATGAATGATTATCACGAATCGGTTCGAGAGTATCCGTCCGTAACCCCCCGGTTATCGGAACGGAGTTATCGGCTAACAAGTTGTACTCCATAGAAACATAGTAATCCCCATTCCAGTGGTAGAGATAAGAGCACCTCGCTGCGGTCGAAGTAACGCTGTACTCGCGGCCACGTTGCCCTATCTCAACCCCTGCGCAGCGCTGTGGCCGAGACGATCGCGAATCTGAAACAATTTCCATTTCGAGGATTCGCAGTTCCTTTGTCTTCCTAGTTTCTTGCAAATTCGTCGTCGCGTTTCCTCTGTACAGGGTGATGGCCAAAGCCACTTCCGCCACCAAAACATCACAGCGGGAAACGCTGTTTCTTCCGCGGCTACACTCACTTAAGTGTCGGTGAAGTGACCGAGAGTGAAGCGTATGGTACGGGACTAATGAGTAATTATATGCAAAAGATAGGAAGAAAATCTGAAACTAAATCCTAAGTATCATCTAGGTTAGATCGGCGTCTAACAACTGTTTTAAGTTGCACCTACTCATTTCTGTCCTAAACGCATAAAATTCAGAGTTTAGTGGTAACAGTGATGATAATAAACTTATTCGTTGCACCGTGGAAAAAATAAATATATATACCATTGTAAAGTAAACAGATCTAAATCAATTTACATCCTCCATCTTTTTTTATATTTTCACCATTATACGGACTATCTTGTAAATTTCTTTAGTAATGGACAGACGTTGTGGAACATGAAAAATAAAATTTTCCCACGCTGGGAGCGAACGAATTTCGTTTTTCTTGCAGGAAACGATTCGCCACAAAGAGACTCTGGTGGAAGAAATCGCATGGCAAGGGGTTAGGGCTGTCCTTTAGTCACACAGCGTAGCATTCCGGTCATCCGACGTCGGTTCGTGCGGAGGTACGAGATATTTCGCAAACAGCCGGCCAGATAATCTGCGCGAAGCCAGCCTCTGCAAAAGCAACCGCCCATTCAATGGTCCGCGGAGCCCTCAAACAAATTAACCCGAGCGCAAACTGCAAACGGTGATGCGCGTCCTCGTGGTTCTCGATGGTGCATGTTCTCGCGCGAAGAACCAGCGCCATTCACATTGCCAGAGATGACAGAAGGACGGACAGGCCCTATTGAGCCTTTATTAGGAAACCATGCTCAAACATTTGGTTTGACGCCTCTGGGACGTTACTCGCTGCTGCGCATAATGGCCGCTCGCTCATTAGGGGGAAAAGCGAAAATCTCGATCACTGCCACTGTTAAGGGGGCATTTTTAGTCATTTTTATTAGAAAAAATATTGAACCTTTCGCACACTTTAAAAATAATCAAAATTACATGAATGATTTATTTGTTCGTATAGAGTAGATATAAAGCAGAGATCATAATTTTCCAAACCAAAGTTCTGTAAGTTGTGGCATAAGAGTTAATATTATTGTTTAAATGATTATGGTTACGAACAACTTCGTAGCTCGCGAAAAAAATCTTAATCATTTACAAAATGGTTTAATCTTGACTTGGAGTGTGGCTGGACACGTTCACGGGTTGGAATTTGTTCTTCTTCTGCACATGGCTCCACCTATTCATCAATATTTGCTTTTGCTATAGCACTTCGCAGATTTTCCGTCTTAAAGAGGGAATTACCTCACTTTCTAAGAGTGGTCATAAACTCTACATCTTATCCGTATTGGCATTGGCGGAACAGTATAAAAGAACTGTCGTAAAGCCTAATGCAAAGATAGATAAAAGGTTAATGTCGAATCGGTGAACCGTGTGTCAGTGAAAGTTCAAAGAGAATGGAAGGTTACTCAACAAAACTGTTGCTGTTTGTATGCGAGGACACTGAACTCCGAATCAGTTGTAAAGTACAATCAAGTCTGGATCTAAGCCGAACGGAGCTACACGATCTTAGTCAGTTCCCCTATCCCCTCCACTGGGGGACATACCCCGCGAGGGGTCAAGAAGCTCGAGCTGCCTCGGTCGCCGAACAGCGTAAAGTGTAAACATACCGCGTAATCTAATACCAGGTCGAGTATATCGGTGTGTACCACTACTAATCCAATTAGAAAACTTCTTCATTTATCATTATTTTTTTATGGGAATTTCACAAGCTTATTTGTGACATTTTTCTGATTAAAATTACACTAAACACGTCATAATTTGAACTGTATTTAGTGGTTTAACACGTTCACGATGGGATGTATCACCGGTGGTACAAATGCAACGGCCAAATTTTGTGATCATTCAAAATTGTGTTATAATATCCGTAAGTAGATTGCTTTCTTCGTCAGTTGAATTCTGAACGTCGCCTATAGTGTATCAGAAATTTTTCTGTGACCATCTTTGGATCGTGTTCACGGCTGACACCTTTCTCCAACGATCTGTGCATCTAACAATATTGCCAATCGATTATCTGTGAGAATCGATGCGTGATTAATTACCGCAGAGGCACTGATATTTAATGAACCCGGCGTGCACGATATATTGAAACGTAACACTATTTCTTGACAGCGATATATTACTAATTGCTTTCGTGTAATGGATTTTCTCTGATCGAGTGGGTGTTAGATGCGATTGTTCGGATAGAGTTCAATCTTCACATATTTGGGAGAAGATTCTAGAACTGAGAGTCATAATGATTGTCCGCAATAGATGTACACGGAAGTAAGTATTTAAAAAATTAAACAAAGATTAACATACAAATATTTGTATTTTACTTCCTTATTTTATTACAAAAACTTTTAACAATAAGTTACTGCTCGAACTATGACGGATTTAGACTGCAGAAGAATATCAGAACTCTGTTAGGTCATTTTCAACTTACTAAAATTATTAGAGGATTCCTGTTAGTTCATTTCTCGTAATCGATGTAGACAGTTTTGATTTTGCATAAACTTTACACCTACCGATTAAATCAGATGACTTAATATCTATCAAGACTATAATTCCCCGGATATTGGAAATAAGATAACAATATTCTTATCCATTCATCGTCGCGCGAAGATAAGGGTTTTAATTATAAACGCAGACAGTGATTCATTTCGTGAAATGAAAACTTATCTGGCAAATCGTAACAATTATTAAATTATCGGAATAATTAGTTAGAATTCTAGACTGCTCTCAGTATACATGTCATACAGCTGATTGCGTTGTAGATACCTTTTCCAACAGACTCGAACACGTTAAACGACGAGGAAAACGTTGGCGACTGAAAACAGTGATTTAAATATTTATTGCAAAATAAATTTTATTATTCTCTCGGGTACAGGCATCGTGTGCCATCTAGCGTTTCTACTGCGCACCCGTTGGAAGTGTTCATTGAAATAATAAGGATGTCAAATAATTTTAGCTCATAATATTTATAATGTTGGTTACATAGTACCCTAAACTATCTGTAAATAAACTTAAATAAATATCATTGTATACACTTTTCTGACATTACTTGCAACGCGCTACATGTTATCTGTGCACTTCTGATTCCTTTTGCTTAATCAAACTGTGCCATTCTTAATTAAACCTTGTTCGCTCACATTCGTATCTAACTGCATAAAACCCAGGCGAAACAAAGAAATCGTATTTTTTTTTAACAGACAATACGTCTCGTATAAATTTCATATCTCTGCACCTGTGATTCCTTTCACTTACTAAAATTTTACCTTTCTTAATGAAATCTTTTTCACACGCTGCATGTCTCACTTCATAAATGACAGATGAGATGAAGGATGATACTCTTTTTAAACAAACAACGCGTCCCGTGTCGACTGCACAGCACAGCTGTTAGTTCATCGACATCGTTAACACGCATTTACCTGAGCGTTCTGCCATCTTCCAGTCAAACACCTTTCGCAATTGACATGTAAATTAACAGCATCCTACGAATGCCTGTCGTGCGCTTTCCCACGTACGTTCATACCGCCAATTTATCGTTAATGCGTCTGTCAACAATGCGAACCAAGTAGATCATTAATTTAACAACTGCCGCGTCCGCAACAGGATCGGCGCGAATCACGCGAAATAAATAGGTTTAAATCATTCTTTCCCACGATTGTGCAAGAATATCGAGGGTATTGCCAACCGCACGCGAACTTTCGCGCTCGACACCATTATTTCTCCTTAGACCACCGTTTTAGACCACAATATATTATACTAATCACTATAATTTATATAATTTGAATCCCTCAGTACAAATCTTTCGATACATGTGCACTGATCGAATCACCAGAGCCGTAGCACGAGAAATTCATTTTTTTTTAACCGTGTGATGAATGGTGTTGTCTGCACTGCTGCTAACTGTGCATTTATCACTTTCAAATACTGACACTATTCATTCAAGAATGATAAGTATATTACGGATCTTTAAACGAAATCGAAATTTTCTATGTGAATTGTAAGAAACAGTATACAGTTATCGTATTCTAGTCATCTTATTTTAAAATTCTTCCAATGCCTTTACAGTTTCATATTTTATCTAATCGTTTTTATCATAACTGCATAAATTGCGCCATCTAATAATAAGAATCCATTGAAACTAGGATTTCATTAAGAAATTGATTGTTACAATACAGAATCGTCAATTTGCGGCTGTAATGTTTGACAGTAAAATAACCAGCATTTAAAAAAAATATAAATTTCGAAAATTGTGTTCCAAGTAAAGTGAAAAATTGTTTCTTTTACCGTGTGTAAAACGTCTACGAAACTTTGGGATGGAGCGATGTAAGATTGAAGCTGTTACGTCACATAGCATAAGCACAAGTCACGGGGAATTTTTTAAATCGTGTCACCCAACTTTTTTCGCGATATTTCTGGGGGTAACCAATTGAATCGGATGATTACCGTGAAATACTTCCGGTGATATCAGAACAACCACGCGCGCCCCACATGGTAATACAATCGCCCAGACAGTATATAAAGGCTCCATTGACGGCTCAGGTGTGCAGCAATTAAACATAACGCTCCACAAAAATAGTAATAATTTCAATCATGTACTACAGCGTTGTAACTCTTCTCTTACTATCGATCATGGCGTTTGGTAAGTCTTAAAAATGACTGTGCAATGAATTAATAGTTCATTTCTAATTTATTGTAAGATACTTCACTTAACTTTGATTTTTTCTTGCTTTGTGGCCATAAACTTCATTCGACTTCGTCGATTAAAGTTTTGTATAAGTTCTGGCTGGCAACATTGCCACACATTTACATTTTTCTGGACAATTATAAATTGATTCATCCGCGAAGTCTAACAACCACAATGCTATTGGATGTTGCAGTACACAGAGTGTCCCAAAGGTCAGGGCAAACTTCCTATAAACTTATGTCTGAAAATGACTTATTGAAGAGTTATAAGCGTTCCAAGATTTTTGATTTTTATCCAAGATTTTTACCTACTTGACCTGACCAACACGTGGTATAAGTTTGACTCTGAACTTTCGGGACACCCTGTATTTTGGGTGTGAATGTAAGGGTTCATTTGGTGAACATTTGTTTTCAGCAAGTGCAGACGATCTCGATCAGCTAATAAGTGGAAAAGACACACAGCCCGGGCAATTTCCGTACGCTGTGTTCATCAAAGTAAACAATAAACCGTTTTGCGGTGGCGCTATCATCAGCAAGTATCATGTCCTAACTGCTGCACATTGTATACAAAACCTGGAGAACAAAACAGAAGACGTGGTGGTTGTAACCGGAACCATTTACCTTAACCAGGGCGGTGAAACCCATCGCGTAGCTGCCTTGTATCCTCATCCCTATTATAGTGACTACCTCGACAAAGATCTTGGCGTAATCAAGGTATGATTTTTCAGTTTCTCCGAATTTTTCAGACGCACCTTGTATATCACGAGTATACTAAACAGGTAAATGACTCGACGCGTGACCGACCTTCTATGTCAGTCTTGAGTTTTGTCTTCCTTCATTCATAGTGTTATTGTTTACATTATACAGAAGTATATTCTACAGTTCTACGAAATATAGAAGGCTACAATTCCAAGAACTTGGGAAATGTATGTAAACATGCTATTCTCGTCGCGACAAAACTATGAGGCAGTAGCTTTTTGTCAGTCGATCTTATACTCTAATCGCAGTCACAGTGTTAGAAGTAATTGTGTACTTAAAATTGAACATTTGAAATTTTGTTCTTACATAATATAACTACAATGTCGCGTGGGAAAAAGCTGACCGACAGTGAAATAAGAGTGATCGTAAATTTAAAAGAAGAGAATACTTCTATTTCAGAAATTTCTTTCAATCTAATTCAACAACATTGCCGCTATGGAAATGTGTGTACTTTAGTTGATTTTTTAGATTAATAACGAAAACTTTTACGAAAAAATTAGTATTGATAAAATATTAGCTAAAATCGCTGGTGTCTTATACTTTTGTCGCGGAGTGTATGTTATAGCACGGATCTTACTGTATTTTCCCTTCTCTAATATTTTTTATAAGCTGAGACCAATACGTTGAAGCTCTTACATTCTTTTAAATCTATCTCCTTCTTTAAATTGCATCCACACATTTTTACCTTTTGTGCATAAAATCCGCAGTCCAGTTGTGCGACAAGACATAAAAATGCCAAAGAATGAATCATTCGGAAAATAATTAATTTTGTATATTTGATGTTACAGCTTGCCGACCCAATCAATTTTAATGCGAATCAACAGCCGATAGCATTTCCTAGCAAGAGGACACCTGCATATGTTTATGCTACTGTAACTGGCTGGGGCGGTACGTCTTCTCCTCCAACAGCCATGTCGAATTCGCAACAATATTTGACGGTCAAAGTAATAGACACACAGTCCTGCAGAGCGACTTCCGGTTTCATCATCAGTGAAATTTGCACTTTAAATGGCCCCAATGTAGGCACGTGTACAGTAAGTATAAACTAATTCTATATTTACGACACACTGAAGCAAAGTTGCAGATGTTCCTGTTAATATAATCAGTCCGACATGTACACCGCAATCATCAGACATTGTTAGATGTTATGATACAAGATTCTTGCGTTAAAAATCGTTTTCTTCCTTCTTCTATATTCTTTAATTTTAATCCTTGCACTATTTTGAATTTGATCAACTCATTTTTGTTCTAAATGCATAAAATCCACAGTCTGCATATTATTGATCGAAAAACTGATCGATAAAAATTACGAAATGAATTAAAGAAAATTTTGTTTCGAAGCTTATTGGAGTCCAACAATTTGAATGTTGTTAAATTACACATTTTATCCATAAAATATATATTTTTCTATCGCGTTGATCGAAGTGCAGCCGTTACGGAATATCAAACGGATTTTATGATTCAATGAACAATAAAAAAAGTAATAATACTGGGCGATAAAGCTTGCAGGAAATTAGACTTTATGCGATCCTTTGTTTCTATTTCTTCCAGGGCGACAGCGGCGATCCGCTCGTGTACAATAATGAAATTGTTGGTGTCGCATCGCGAGGAGTTCCCTGTGCACGTGGTTTACCAGATATTTTTACAAGTATCTACGACAGCCTCGAATTTATTCAAAAAACAATGGAGTACTAATTTCAACCGTAATTTATTTATGCGATTTATTTATTATTTAACTATTTATTTCAAATCATTATATTTATATTTTTAATATTGTAACATTAATTTATACATGAATACTAGTAAAGAGACTGTGGTTGTCCGTTTTGTTTATTCATTTTTAAGATCTTCTTATTGAAACGACCTTTCTTCCCCTCTCATGACCCGTTAAAATGCTATATATATTGACTTTCGTTACTGTATTACAAGATAATTGTAAATATGAAATTTCTTTAATCGATTTTAAATACTTAACGCATTGTCTATCAGAGTTATTCGTTTTTCTCAGTAACAGCCTCTATAATTATAGTTTCCTATTAAATGTAACGTATTTTCTTATAGAATATATAAAACAACCATACGTTTCAGAATATCGAGTTTTACAACTTTAAGTAACTACAGTTCTAAAATTAAGGTCGTTACGCAATTTTTGACGGCTGGTGTGAAACTTGCTTTTTGACTTTAATATGAATCGAAATGTATTTTGGTAAATTCTTTGTAACATTTTTAGACGGATCACAGTGGAACAGGATACCGCTACAGAATCAAGAATAACATGCAATTGAAGTTTATTCAATAATGTGTACAGAACTTTGATTAAGTAGTAGACTATCGGCAACATAGGTATTACGAATTCAATGCCTGCCGAATGAAACCCATATTATAATAAACGGTTGCGAAAAGATCGGGCCTTCCTGCTTCGCAATCCCCGCGCGAAGTGATACCGACGACTTTGTCATTGTAAACCAATGGACTGCCGCTATCACCCTAGATAAATAAACGAAATACCATAAATGATGTGAAATTCAATTATCAATAGTAACCGGTTTGCAATATGCTCACGATTATGTACTCATAAAAAAATCCCACGTTTGTTTACCCATTTTTGTTGTACAGTAAAGTCTTGATCTAAGCCCAATCCTCGTGTCTGTGCTATAAAATAGATCGTGTAAGACTACTATTTTTTTTTTTTGTGATTGAAAAAAAAGCGAACTGACTAAAATCGTGTAGCTCCGTTCAGCGTAGATCAAGACTTTACTTTAAATCTATAAAATCCGTAAGTATACTCATCAGTAGCCCGCGGATTTGTATGCAGAATAAAAATATATCAATTGAATCATACGAAACCGGAGTTAATGAATAACCGTGGTCTGTGAATAATAAATATAAATTAATTTCATTTCATCGTGATGATTTTAAATACCCAGTTGACCGATAACATTATCAACAAACAAGAATATACACACCAATTGACAAAAGAATCTTGAACTGTACACAGCAGTAATTGGAAATTACAATGACTCACCCCACATACGCCGTAACTTTGTGCCGTCGACGTACAGATATGTTGGCCACGTTCTTGCGTATAGAACATTTGACACTTGCTGTTATTCAGTATCTCAATGTACTGATATTGTTGGATGTTAGACAAACGACCTCCCTCCGCGGGAACTTGACCCCATCCGACCAATAAACCATGACCGCTCTCTGGTGGCCTGTCAGTACTGAGCGAAATAGGCTTCTGATACGCATTATACGTAATAGGATCATACAGCTGAAAAAAGTTAGTGTGAATAACATCCGGAGTACATAATATTTTAATGCTTTACTTATCGAAATCCTATTAACCTTCAGGGGGTCGGCAGCGGTGACCACTGTAATGGTCAAGGACAAACTAGAGATGTGACTATTGGTACTGTTATCGACAAATATTGATATGTCGACAATACTTTGCTATATCGATAATGTCGATAATAAGTATTGCAAATACAAGTTTATTGTTATGTATAAATATAACATATCAATTTTTCGTAAAGAAAATTCAAGCTTTCAGTGGAAAAATACCGGCGCTCTAAAGGTTAATGGAATTATTAACGAATGTACTGTATTCAACACCTGTCGGAGTACAAATAAAATTCTTATCGCTATTAGATAATTTATTAAGAAGTTCTTAATCGTTAATCATTGCTTCTGGAAGGATTAGCCATTTCCAGGAAGGTCAAGTGTTAAATCTGAAAGTACCAAGTACGAAACAAGATTGTATTTTTGCCATTTAAATAACTGTTTAGTAAAAAGTCTGGAACCTGGAATATATTAGAATATGCTACAATATATCTACTATAATGCAGTAGAATATACTAGAATACAGTATATTGTACTATAGTATACTAGGATACACTAAAATAAACAATAACATATTAGAATATACCATAATAAACCAGAATATACTATAATACACTAGAATACACTACAATATACTAGGAATATAGTAATAATACACTAGAATATACTATAGTATACTAGAATATGTATAGTACAACTTACTAAAATATAAAAATGATAAACTGACATATAGTATAATATACCAGACTGTAAGAATAAGATGATATGCTCTTATATCAGAATCTCGCATTCTAATTATCTATTACGATCTGATATCAATTGAGGAGACTCTTACCTTGACCATACCTACGTCAGCCTCATCGTCCGTATGGAAATTCGGAGTAATGTACACAGCGGAAACTCGATGAGTCTCACCGCCTTGGTTAAGAAAGATTGTAGAAGTTATAGCAACCATTTGGCTAGGGTTATTCAGATAATTTAACAGACAGTGCGCGGCGGTAAGGATATGTGTGGGATCAATGATAGCACCACCGCAAATATGTTCATTGTTGGACCTAAGAGACACCACATACGGAAACCAGCCTAGTTGACTGTCATCCGGACCCATTGCCCCGGCTGGAATTTTTTTAATAAAACAATGTTGAATGTCGCCACACCACGCACATCGCACAAAGGCCGACGCTCCGCAAATATTGGACTCGGAACGACCGACGTCACTATCGGAATGATATTATTCTGCGTGATCTACCAATAACGCTTGGCATTAATGTTAAACTATATTGTAGGTCGATCAGAGTTCAATACTTGCAGAGCGTTGATACGATATGCTTGGTGAATATTTTTGCTTCAAACATTTCGAGAATACATTTTGTATTAGGTATTACTTACTCTACTCGTATGTAAAGTTTCATAATTTTTGGAATATCCAAGTTAACAATGCCTACTTATAAATAAATATGTAGGTACTTGTGTATATGAAATACTCGTGTACAGGAATACAAATGAAAGAAAGATGTCTAAAATATATAGCTGACATGTCCATGTTCCCGAGATACAACCATTTTTGTATCATATCATAAAACGTAAACTTTCCCAATCGGACATTTAAGTTAGTATAACTCATTTAAATACATTACAAGGAAATATTTAAACAATACAGAGTGTACTGTGTATTTCTATTCTCCTAAGGAAAACAAGATTTTCGTTTTCAAGCAAATTACCGTACCGTAGGCAGCGTCCATAAGCAGAAGTAAGCAAAGCAGATAGAGAAACATTATGCGAGACTGTAGATTCAACGAAAACCACGATTGTTGTTCGTAAAAATACCAGTAAGGGCTTTATATACCTCGGTAGTTGGTAATAAACCTTGAAACCTGAATGGTTGTTGATAACAATAAACGCATTAGTTTGCTGCATATTGCTTTCAGCTGCAGTTTGCAGTCTGCAGTGCTCTGAATTAAGATTGTTCTGGTTTGCCAATGAATTATAATTGCTGGAGGCTTCGATAGACCTGTATCAGTTCATTTCATTTATCTGGTCTTACTTGTAATAAATATTACAGGTTAGTCGCATGGAAAAAGTAAGAATGTTGATAACTATCGTAAAATATTCCATAAAATCAATGAAGACTAAAAATAACTTTGAAATCTGTTTACTTTGATTTTGAAACTGCATGTGCGATATCGCACGAGGTACTACACTTTGGACTTTATGACATACTGAACAGTTACAGTCACTCAAAAAAAAATCTCTCCACACGTTTTAAAATAGCCTAAGGTCTTTTTAAGAGTTTTTTTTCAAGAACTTGGAAGGATCAGTTGCTACATGATGTCGAAAAAGAGTTTAGTGAAAACTGTAATTAATACGAGCTACGACAAAAAAATAGAGTAAGATATTCTAAAGAAATTACGCATCTTAATCGACACATTACTTTATCTGATTAATCAACAATATCTAATCGTTATCTTCATATCTAAAGACAACATCTCTTGCTCTTCAAGTACCAAAGGATACTATATATAAACCCCTGCTGGCAGTGGTTAAGCAGATCAATACATACAAAACTCCATCATGGATCCCAAGTTTGTCCTATTCCTGTTCGCGCTAGCGCTTGGTAAGTTTTCGTGAGAACTTTCCAATTCACATGATCAAAACTATAATCAAACAAAAACTACCTAGATTATCATCCATTCTCCATTGTAATAATATTTACATTCGTTTGAAGCTTGGCAAAAATGTTTCGTGCAGCTTTTACCATTTTATGCAGGCTGGGCCAAAATATTAGTATCATACGTGGTCACTACATTGTCCCTCATCATTTTTTACAATGATGGAATGATGCCCTAACATAATGAACCTGTCATAGTAAAAATAGAATTCCACTATTTTGACTCATTATTCTTTCGTGCAATTTACAACACTAACTATCATAAGACTTTGTTGTACAATAAAGCCTTGATCCGTACGTGAACGTGCGACTTTGGCTGCGCAGACCGTGTTTACATGTTTGTCCTTTTCTACTTTCGGCACGGTCGAAGTGGTCACAAAGGAATAGTACATAGCCTTACACGATCTATTTCACAGCACAGACCCGAGGATTGTGCTTAGATCTTGACTTGACTTTAATACGAACCAGTAATGTAAGAAATACCACTTTTAACAAAAAAGTTTTCGCATGTCAAGTGTCGGAGTGAACTTTGGCCCATCCCTTTACTACTGCGAATATATGCAACAATGTTGTGGACACAAGAACTATAACACCAATTGGAAGTAGTTGCTCGACTCGTTTGCTTCTATTTTAGCAACCGCTGATGAAGCAGCCCGCATCGTAGGTGGAAGGGATGCTGCACCAGGGCAGTTCCCCTATATGGCCTCCCTCAGAGTAAACGGACGTCACATCTGTGGTGGTGCTATTCTCGATGCTACTCATATCCTTACTGCTGCGCACTGTGTCAACGGAAAGTCTACGAATAACTTCACTGTTGTGACTGGAACCAATTCCCGTACTCAAGGTGGTAACTCGCACCGTGTTCTTGCTATGTATGTTGACCCAGGATACTATAGTGACCCTGACAAGGATATTGGTGTCATCAAGGTAAGGGTCCTTATCAAAACAGTCAACATCGCATAGTCTACTCACGTTATAACTCGAGTTATACGCCTAGTCTACTTTGTAGACTAAGTGAGATAGTAAATGTTCAATTTTCTCCTTCACATCGTAATTGAGATGGTATCTGATATTAATATAATTTTTGCAGCTGGCCGATGCCATCAATCTCAACAACCTCCAACTACCCATTTTAGTGTCTGATAGAAGACCACCAGAAGGCCGAAAAGCCGTTATCAGCGGGTGGGGCGGCATAACCCCTCCTCCAATCGAAGTTCCTGAACGGCTACAATATCAATATGTCCGCATAATCAGGTTCAGTGAATGCCGTAAAGAATACCCTGACATCACCACTGCAGTCTGCACGAATAATGGAGCGAACATTGGTGTATGCTCTGTACGTTTCGAAAAATGAATAGCCACAATATTTTCGATTCGAAACGCGACTTTAACGTCTGTTCTATTTTTCTTTCGCTCAGGGTGACAGCGGCAGTCCACTGGTCTACAACAATCTGCTTGTTGCCGTGGCATCTCGTGCTGTACTCTGCGCTAAAGGATACCCAGATCTTTACAGCAGCACCGCCGACAGCTTGCAGTTCATTCGACAAACAATGACTTGGTAATTCTAACAAATAAGGCTTCAGAATATACACCGTCCAATGAACACACTATAACAATTGTATAACTTTTCAATTGTATAAATGTATAAATTGTATAAATTCCTAAATACAAATTTCTATGAAACTCATCTTCGTTTGCGTCATTTGATTTGAATCGCCCGGTTCTTTGAGGTAATAGATAATAAAATAATGCGATCGTACCAATATTACCCAAGTCATATTTAATATTACATCTCAGAGTTATGCGTTCGATTATAAGTAAAACTGGTGTTTTCGAAGAGATATGCACAAGAATGGAAGATTACGTAAGATTCGTTTGATTAAATGAAATGATTTAAAACAGTTGTGAATTGAATTTGATCAGTACCTGAAAGAACTCTAAGGAATTAAACACAGTAATTATTGTGATAAATGTTGACCTTTCTCGTGCTGTTTTATTAAATAAATTTCGCGCACTATAATTTTCGCGATTTGTGAACTTCTGTAACATGTTTAAAACAGCTGTTCTCATTTGTCAACATGATAATTCGCCGCGCAACGAATTATATCACCGGTCCAATCTGATTCGCTCGAAGCAACGTTAGCGAGCAAGTTGCCGCATGTGGCGTCGGAACTGCGTTGGTGTGCGGTCACCCATTTCTTCCACCTCCAACAGCTTCCGAATTCTGATGGATTCCGAATCGGTGAGGCATCTAATTAACTCCGCCTTGAGAGTTTCGTACTTTGTTTTCCTCCGGCGGGTTCATCAATATATGTTCCACCTCTTCGATGTGCCGAGAATCCAGTTGGGCCACGACCAGGTTATACTTTGCCTCATCGCCGCCAATCTTTCCAACGGAAAATAATGCCTCGATGTGCTTAAACCACAAGGCTGGTTTTTCTAGCCAAAATGTGGGTACCTTCAACGTCGAGTTAGTGACGTAAGCCGTTCCAGCGACCGGCTCGTTCAGATCCTTCGTAGCCATTTTACGCACGCTGGTTTCACTATCTATCCGTATCCTATTTTACCGAACGGATCACGTCGGGGTCACCACTTTAGGATATTGAGGTAGAAAATGAATATCTTAACTCGCGTTTGGTATTAGAACTGTTTAATACAATGAAGGCGTGAACGAGAAAATGCTACAAGAATGTCGCACGGAATCAACGGGTCGCCAACGTAACGCGATGCGTCTAGACCGAACATTCGTAGCTTTCTGACCTTTCTGCTTCCTAAGAGCGCGTTAATAAAGTCCCCGAAAACCGTTAAAATAAGGGAAGAGGTTCTCCACCCCCACAAGAGCATGGAGAAAGTTTCCTCCCCCAAAACAACTGCATCCGGGTACGTTACTCTCAAGGATGCTGTAACGGTCGGGCCGAGATTCTGGCAACGACCTCCTACCGCACGCATTTGGGAAGGATGGAACTTCCGCTTCCGAAAATTCCAACGTTCCCACGCACCATGATCGCTACATATTAATTAATTTCATTTCATCGTGATTATTCGAAATACCCAGTTGACCAATAACATTATCAACAAACAAGAATATACACCAATTGACAAAAGGGTAGTTATTCTCACAGCCACTTCAAGCTCTAGTAAAAGGTCTTGAACTGTACACAGCAGTAACTGGGAATTACGATGACTAACCCCGCATACGCCGTAACATTGTTCCGTCGATGTAAAGATATGTTGAAAAACTATAGTAGAATATTCCATAAAATCAAGGAAGACTAAAAATAACTTTGAAATCTGTTTACTTTGATTTTGAAATTCCATGTGTGATATCTCATGAGGTTCTTGTCTACATTGCGAACCATACTACTATCTCAAGTGATCTTGGTTGGAGACTGGTGCTAATTTTGGTACTACACTTTGGACTTTATGACATACCGAACAATTACAGTCACTCAAAAAAAATCTCTCCACACGTTTTAAAATAGCCTAAGGTTTTTTTTTTCAAGAACTTGGAAGGATCAGATGCTACGTGATGTCGAAAAAGAGTTTAGTGAAAACTGTAATTAATACGACCTACGACAAAAAAATAGAGTAAGATATTCTTAAAAAATTACGCATTTTATCGACACATTACTTTATCTCATTAATCAACAATATCTAATCGTTATCTACATATCTAAAGACAACATCCGTTGCTCTTCAAGTACCAAAGGATACTGCATATAAATACCTGCAGGCAGTGGTTGAGCAGATCAGTACATACAAATCTGCATCATGGATCCCAAGTTCATGCTATTCCTGTTCGCGCTTGCGCTAGGTAAGTTTTCGTGAGAACTTTCAAGTTCACTTGATCAAAACTATAATCAAACAATAACTCTCTAGTTTATCATTCATTCTTTATTGTAATAATTTTTACATTCGTTCGAAGCTTGGTAAAAACGTTTCGTGCAGTTTTTACCATTTTATGCAGGCTGGGCCAAAATATTAGTATTATACGTGATCACTCCATTGTCCCTCATCATTTTGTACATTGATAGACTGACGCCCTAATATAGTGAACCTGTCACAGTAAAAATAGAATTCCACTATTTTGACTCATTATTCTTTCGTGCAATTTACAACACTAACTTTCGTAAGACTTTGTTGTACAATAAAGCCTTGATCCGTACGTGAACGTGTTTACACCGTGTTTACATGTTTGCCTTTTTCTACGTTCGGCACGGTCGAAGTGGTCACAAACGAATAGTACATAGCCTTACACGATCTATTTCACAGCACAGGTCCGAGGATTGGGCTTAGATCTTGACTTGACTTTAATACGAACCAGTAATATAAGAAATACCACTTTTAACAAAAAAGTTTTCGCATGTCAAGTGTCGGAGTGAACTTTGGCCCATCCCTTTACTACTGCGAATATATGCAACAATGTTGTGGACACAAGAACTATAACACCAATTGGAAGTACTTGCTCGACTCGTTTGCTTCTTTTTTAGCAACCGCTGACGAAGCGGACCGCATCGTAGGTGGAAGGGATGCTGCACCAGGGCAGTTCCCCTACATGGCCTCCCTCAGAGTAAACGGACGTCACAACTGTGGTGGTGCTATTCTCGATGCTACTCATATCCTTACTGCTGCGCACTGTGTCAAAGGAAAGTCTACGAATGGCTTCACTGTTGTAACGGGAACCAACTCCCGTACTCAAGGTGGTAACTCGCACCGTGTTGCTGCTTTGTATTTTGACCCAGGATACGATAGTGACCCTGACAAGGATATTGGTGTCATCAAGGTATGGGTCTTTATCAAAACAGTCAACATCGCATAGTCTACTCACGTTATAACTCGAGTTAGTCTACGCCTAGTCTACAAAGTAGACTAAGTGAGATAGTAAATGTTCAATTTTCTTATTCAAATCGTAATTGAGATGATATTTGATATTAATATAATTTTTGCAGCTGGCCGATGCTATTCATTTCAACAACCTCCAACGACCTATTTTAGTGTCTGATAGAAGACCACCAGAAGACCAAACAGCCGTTATCAGCGGGTGGGGCGGCATAACCCCTCCACCAGTCCAAGCTCCTGAACGGCTACAATATCAATATGTCCGCATGATCAAGTTCAGTGATTGCCGTAAAGTCTTCCCTGACATCACCACTGCAGTCTGCACGAATAATGGAGCGAACATTGGTGTATGCTCTGTACGTGTCGAAAAATTAATAGCCACAATATTTTCGATTCGAAACGCGACTTTAACGTCTGTTCTATTTTTCTTTCGCTCAGGGTGACAGCGGCAGTCCACTGGTCTACAACAATCTGGTTGTTGCCGTGACATCTCGTGCAGTACTCTGCGCTAAAGGATACCCAGATCTTTACAGCAGCACCGCCGACAACTTGCAGTTCATTCGACAAGCAATGACTTGGTAATTCTAACAAATAAGTCTTCAGAATATACACTGTCCAATAAACACACTGTAACAGTTGTATAACTTTTCAATTGTATAAATGAATTCCTAAATACAAATTTTCTATGAAACTCATCTTCGTTTGCGTCATTTGATTTGAATCGTCCGATTCTTTGAGGTAATAGATAATAAAATAATGCGATCGCACCAATATTACCCAAGTCATATTTAATATTACAGCTCAGAGTTATACGTTCGATTATTAATAAAACTGGTAGTAGAATATTCCATAAAATCAATGAAGACTAAAAATAACTTTGAAATCTGTTTACTTTGATTTTGAAATTCAATGTGTGATATCTCATGAGGTCCTAGTCTACATTGCGAACCATACTACTATTTCAAATGATCTTGGTTAGTGACTGGTGCTAACTTTGGTACTACACTTTGAACTTTATGACATACTGAACAGTACAGTCAGTCAAAAAAATCTCTCCACACGTTTTAAAATAGCCTAAGGTTTTTATTTTAAGAGTTTTTTTCAAGAACTTGGAAGGATCAGTTGCTACGTGATGTCGAAAAAAGAGTTTAGAGAAAACTGTAATTAATACGAGCTACGACAAAAAAATAGAGTAAGATATTCTAAAAAAATTACGCATTTTAATCGACACATTACTTTATCTCATTAATCAACAATATCTAATCGTTATCTACATATCTAAAGACAACATCCGTTGCTCTTCAAGTACCAAAGGATACTGCATATAAATACCTGCAGGCAGTGGTTGAGCAGATCAGTACATACAAATCTGCATCATGGATCCCAAGTTCATGCTATTCCTGTTCGCGCTTGCGCTAGGTAAGTTTTCGTGAGAACTTTCAAGTTCACTTGATCAAAACTATAATCAAACAATAACTCTCTAGTTTATCATTCATTCTTTATTGTAATAATTTTTACATTCGTTCGAAGCTTGGTAAAAACGTTTCGTGCAGTTTTTACCATTTTATGCAGGCTGGGCCAAAATATTAGTATTATACGTGATCACTCCATTGTCCCTCATCATTTTGTACATTGATAGACTGACGCCCTAATATAGTGAACCTGTCACAGTAAAAATAGAATTCCACTATTTTGACTCATTATTCTTTCGTGCAATTTACAACACTAACTTTCGTAAGACTTTGTTGTACAATAAAGCCTTGATCCGTACGTGAACGTGTTTACACCGTGTTTACATGTTTGCCTTTTTCTACGTTCGGCACGGTCGAAGTGGTCACAAAAGAATAGTACATAGCCTTACACGATCTATTTCACAGCACAGACCCGAGGATTGTGCTAAGATCTTGACTTGACTTTAATACGAACCAGTAATATAAGAAATACCACTTTTAACAAAAAAGTTTTCGCATGTCAAGTTTCAGAGTGAACTTTGGCCCATCCCTTTACTACTGCGAATATATGCAACAATGTTGTGGACACAAGAACTATAACACCAATTGGAAGTAGTTGCTCGACTCGTTTGCTTCTTTTTTAGCAACCGCTGACGAAGCGGACCGCATCGTAGGTGGAAGGGATGCTGCACCAGGGCAGTTCCCCTATATGGCCTCCCTCAGAGTAAACGGACGTCACAACTGTGGTGGTGCTATTCTCGATGCTACTCATATCCTTACTGCTGCGCACTGTGTCAAAGGAAAGTCTACGAATGGCTTCACTGTTGTAACGGGAACCAACTCCCGTACTCAAGGCGGTAACTCGCACCGTGTTGCTGCTTTGTATTTTGACCCAGGATACGATAGTGACCCTGACAAGGATATTGGTGTCATCAAGGTATGGGTCTTTATCAAAACAGTCAACATCGCATAGTCTACTCGCGTTATAACTCTAGTTATACGCTTCGTCTACTTTGTAGGCTAAGTGAGATAGTAAATGTTCAATTTTCTTCTTCAAATCGAAATTGAGATGATGTCTGATATTAATACAATTTTTGCAGCTTGCCGATGCCATCAATTTCAACAACCTCCAACTACCTATTTTAGTGTCTGATAGAAGCCCACCAGAAGGCCAAAATGCCGTTATCAGCGGGTGGGGTAGCATAACCCCTCGTCCAATCCAATATTCTGAGCGGCTACAATATCAATATGTCCGCATGATCAAGATCGATGATTGCCGTAAAGTCTTCCCCTTTATCACCACTGCAGTCTGCGGTGACTATTGGGGTGAACATGGAGTGAACAGTGGACCATGCCCTGTACGTGTTGAACAATTACTAGCCACAATATTTGCGATTCGAAACGCGACTTTGGTAACGTTTGTTCTATTCTTCTTTCGCTCAGGGTGACAACGGCAGTCCACTGGTCTACAACAATCTGCTTGTTGGTGTCGTGTCTGATGGAAATCCTTGCCCCAAAGGATACCCAGATATTTACAGCAGCACTGCCGACAGCTTGCAGTTCATTCAACAAGCAACGACTTGGTAATTCTAAGAAATAAGTCTTCAGAATATACACAATCCAATGGGCACACTATATCAATTGTATAACTTATCCTATCTTCTTTGTCGATGAATGGAACTTCAGTTGTATAAATGAATTCCTAAATACAAAATGAAACTCATCTTCGTTTGCATCCATGGTTTGAATGTCCCGGTTCTTTGAGGTAATAGATAATAAAATAACTCGATCGTACCAATATTACCCAAGTCATATTTAATATTAGATCTCAGAGTTATGCGTTCGATTATCTCGAATTTCGTTGATGGTACCGATGCGATTACAAATAAAACTGGTGTTTTCGAAGAGATATGCACAAGAATGGAAGATTACGTGAGTTTCGTTTGATTAAATGAAATGATTTAAAACAGTTGTGAATTGAATTTGATCAGTATCTGAAAGAACTCTAAGGAATTAAACTCAGTAATTATTGTGATAAATGTTGACCTTTCGCGTGCTGTTTTATTAAATAAATTTCACGCACTATAATTTTCGCGATTTGTGAACTTCTGTAACATGTTTAAAACAGCTGTTCTCATTTGTCAAATTCGCCGCGCAACGAATTATATCGCCGGTCCAATCTGATTCGCTCGAACCAACGTTTCGTTCAAATAATCAACCATTATCTATATCTATACATGCACGCGTAAGTACGATCTCAAGTACCCCGGTATAAAATCGACACCGATCGTCGAAAACCGATCATAATGAAAGCAGCAGTATGAACCATGAATGTCTAGTGGTAAGTTCGAAGGGTGTTGAAAGCAGACATTTTTACAGTAACCAATTAGTAAGAGTTTACTATCATATCTCGAAATTATCGATACTTACTACTTTATAATTTTCAAGTACGTAAATTCGTTGACTCAAGGTTCGTTTTAATCAACTCCTCTTTATTTCATCGTGATTATGTCTTCCACGAAGTCATATCGTCTCGTCATTTGTTTACATATTAGTCTAAACATTGTAATTAACAAGGTTCAACTAATCGGAATTCTCTATTTTGACCATAATGACAAGAGACATTACGCAAACAGTTTAGCGATTCCAAATTCGATATTAACCCTGACGAAAATACTGGCATTATTAAAGTAAAAATCTTATCGCGTTTTCGTTCTAGTCGATATCGGCATGCACGATTGAATTATTGGATTGTTCTAGCAGCAACAATCGATTTCTAATAAATATTTCCACGAAGCTCTTAAAGAATCGATCAAAAAATTAAAGACACCTTAATAAATACACGTTACCTCTAAACAATCCAATATTTTTATCAATAAAAAATTTGACATTCTTGCACCGAAATCTTGGTCCATTGACTTAACAATAAAAAGAATTATTATCGTAAAAAAGCATCATTGCTTACGAAACGACATAATATTCTTGTAATAATGACACAGTATAATATTGATAGCCGGAAATAAGATTAAAGTAATCTTAAAATCCTACCGATTAAATTCGAATACATCAAGGGTTTTCGTTATATTACCCAGATATCATTAAAAAAAATGCCCGACGAAGTTGAAGAATGTATTATACGTTACAAATAATCCAAAGAAGCTTATACAAATATTACTCTAATTACTAGCGCGTTAGACCAGAAAGCTATTTACTCAACATTCAAACCGACACCGATAACTAGCCAACGGCAATGTTTCAAACACTTCCGAAATAATATTTCAATGATATCAAAGTTCACGACGAGAGTACGATAAGTGGAAATTCATAGGCGTAATTACGAGCACCGAAGGATCACGAATTTTCTTCGAAACTCTTTTTTGTTATTTAATCGAGACGATCTAATCGTTATCGATATGTAGATATAATATAAGCACCAAAGTAGTATATATACCGATGATAACGGCTCAGCACAGCAGTACGACACTAATATTCATCATGTCCTCCAGTCTCGTGCAGCTTTTTTTACTCGCACTCATATCGATTGGTAAGCGTTCGCAAATACCTCACATCTTCCACTGTCAAAACTAATAACGCAACTACACGTCCTTTGAGCAATTCTGCAAATTTTTGTAATCCATCGTAACCCTAAGATTGCATAACCCTTTCGTTACCATGGTCGAGATATCTCGGTACCACTATGTTGCGTGTACGACGCTACGGACGAAATATTTCCCGTCAGAATGCTTGTTACTCGACGCTACGGACAAGATTATTTTTGTTATTTCCATAAATTATAAATATTAAATCTTAGTACACAAGATATACTCTCAATATAGGCAAATACTATTCATTTGAAAAAAATGGACACATCATATTAAGTAGATTCTCCAGGATATCAATAAGAAATGAGGTAATTTTTCGGTGAAAAATAGGGTTCATAAAGTGCTGATGTTTAAATGCTTGTTCTAATAACAATTTTTAATAAACCTCGTTAATTTCACCGTTTTCGAATGTCATGGACATTTAAGAAGCAATATACATTCGATAAACATCGATATGAGCAAGTTGCTTTTTTATCAAATGAACAGCTAATTCCTCGATCTGGATGACTGCGCGTCGGTCCCTAGGGAACGACATCAAACTTTCCGTTCAGGCGGCGTCGCGACGCGTCGGTCCTCCGAGGATCGACACTGGGCTTTTCGTTCAGGCGACGCGTCGGTCGACTCGGAGAGGTGACCTCTGTTTAGATACAAACGTGAGGTTACGCGCAGCGTGAACGGAAAGTCCATAGATACAAGCTTCGCGCTTAACGCGTTAAATAGGAGTGCGTATTTGCATTGAAGAACAATTCAATGAGCTGAACAAAAATTGACGGCCTTGAAGTCTCGAAAAACATAGAAGAGTGTTTGTTAACTTTTCCTACCATGAAAAACAACATTCGAGATGACCAAGTTACGTTGATTACCCTGTAGATTCGAAAACTGTCATCGAAATAGACGACAGGTAGAATTAATGGATTCGCATTTTTCCTATATTATTCATAGGGGTAGTGATGTTACGGAAAATAGTAACTAACGATTCGTCACGTTCATCTCTTTTTCAGTAACAGTCAATGGAGTAACACGCTTAACAGCTGATAACGTTGCTAACCCAGGCGAGTTCCCTTTCTTGGCATCCATTAGAATAAAAGGCGTACACGTATGTGGTGGTTCAATTCTTAGTCCGCAATTCATTCTTACTGCCGGACACTGCGTGAAAGCCGCTAAAAACGTGAACCTCAAAGATGTCACTGTTGTAACCGGATCTGTTCAGCTCTCCCAAGGCGGATACACGAGCAAAGTTGCTAGCATACACAACGACGCTGAAAACGGTGAAAATCCTGACACAGACATCGGATTGATAAAGGTAAGGTTTTCGTTAGGCATGTGCGGGCCGCCCGATATTCAGTTCGGGTCGGGTCGCAGAAAGTCGGGCGAGCTCGATTCGAGTGCGCGACATGTATACTTTATGACACATTGGGCGGCCCGAAAATTTCGGACTACTCAAAAATTGTTATAGTTTACCTTATTTTCATACCTTCTGGATGTATGTAACTTCGTAAGGATATTTTAATGATATAATCGATACATATGCAAGTTCATTCGGAACAAATTGGCGAGAATGCCAGAAATATTGTTTCTGAAATTTTTCACATGTAACGTGCATTATTTCAAAATTTAATACAAATAAAGATTATGCACATGTTTGCCAAATATACCTCCTGTAATTATTGAAAAAAGAACCAAGTATATTAAAAATTACGTTATAAGTTATGAAAGAAATACCATTATTACTATTATCTATTTCATAAGAACGCAGAGTTGAATCTCAAGTATCGCGATAACTCGCTCGCCCGAACTTGTCCGATTCTTTCCGAACCCGCCCGACGACGTCGAACAGGCAGCCCGAAATTCTCGGGTCGCCCAATGTGTCATGACCCGACGATTTGGGCGCCCTAAAATCGAGCGACCCGCAAATCCCTGGTTTTCACAAAAATTGTCCGACTCGAATCGATCGATTACGATTTTTCATAGCGAAATAAATATTTTGGGAAAGACAGTTGTCAAAGTACAGTAGGTGCTCGCTCGTTGCGCGAGAATCGGAATTTCAGGCAAGGTTCGAAGTTTTTGCAATTAACGAGGTGACCAATCAATCGCATCAGATTTTACACTTATAACTCCCCCACTATTGAATCGAATCCGCAATGTGTACATACGACAACATAAAGAAACAATCGCGACGCGACATTAACATTTCCACTAAACTACATTCCCCACCTTGAAGAACGGACATTACATCGAGAGTACAATGAGCGAGAACCTACTGTACTTTATCCCTCATCCGTATCTTGTGTCAATTTGCCACATTTTTCACTGATCCTGAAGAAACAGTACGTTCTACATTTTGTCTCATTAGTTGTGAACACGTTTCTATTAGTTAGTATTACACAAGTGTCATTTTTACAGCTCATCGTCCCTCTGGATTATGACAGCTACACGAACTCTATTCGGTATAGCACAAATTTACCAAACATGGACGATTTTGGTACAGTAATAGGATGGGGTAGCGCAAGGAGTAACGAAACCGCAGCAGTTGATATGCTGCAGTATATGTATGCATACATAACCGACTTGACTTGTAATGGCTTCTACAAGACGAAACATGCAATCTGCACGAACAATGGACCAACCATTGGTGTATGCTACGTAAGTATCAATTTGAGAACACCCTTTAAAATCGGATAACTGTTCTAAAATTAGACCAGACGATCTCAGTTTTTGAAGAAGCTTGCAGGTTTAGTTTATTAGATAACTCGTAAAAGGAATTTTCATATTTCCTCTTGGGCTGTACTGAGAGATGTGAAGTTCCATCTTCAGACTTTTAAATTAGATACACTTTACTTTTTTTCCCTAATTTTTATAGTAATGTAAAAATGGCAAAAAAATTGCAGCCTTTCAAAATTTTCTGCATTTGTAATCACTCATAGCTCGCAGAAAGCTGAAATCGTTTGGCCAAGTTTTAGAAAAGTTATTCTAATTTAAAGGATGTTCGAACAATTACGCGAATGATTGTAAATAATTTCAATTTGCGTATTCGTGTTACGATGTGGGCAAACGATGTTATCTCTTCTTTTCTTTCGCTCAGGGTGACAGTGGTAGTCCATTGATCTATAACGGCCTCGTAGTTGGTGTAGTGTCTCGCGCAGTGCTTTGCGCCAAAGGACTGCCGGACGTTTACAGTAGCACAGCCTACAACATTAACTTTATTCGTCGTATATTAGCTACTGCCTAATAGCTAATAAATTATATTTTATTATTGGTTATGTTAATTTATCACTGAGCCTATATTATGCGAAATACGTTCATATTATTACAAATACATACAAATAGACTGGCTCTCCAGAAATAACCAAATGCTTATGGATTAAACAACAGAATTGTTCTGCAATCTGTTATCTGTTGGAACTGCGTATCCAACGTACTTTCAATTGTAAGTGCAAATAGACCGACTTTCCATAAGTATGTTTGAGTCGAAATTACAAATGTAGGTACATCCAAACAGCGACATTGCAAAATATGAAACCAATGACAATGTGTCCGTCATCATTTGCGTTATTCAATTTGATTACGCTTACCTGTGTGTGGATTAGAAGTACATTCTTGGGAGTGTAAGATAAGATACGACGGTCACGCGAAGCTCGCATATGTTACGTCTCATTTTAGTGTCCAAGCAATTTTGTTGATAAAATCGACGTGACTATGAAAATAGCCTGTATTTATGAAGACGTGTGAATGATCAAATTATTAATCACAATACAAAAAATATATCTAGTACTTTATTAAAATTTAATACTTCATAAAATACTTTATCAAAATAACAAGAATAGCTCTCATATGAAAATTGATTATTTTAATATAAACTCGTCAATTTATACAAGCGGCTCTAATGGTTCGATCACTTACCGCCGCCCTCAGTCGAGACAAAATTGTCCCCACCATAGAACCACACTGTCCCCCACCTGCATGCGCCGTCACCATGAAGAAAGGATGCACTTCGCCTGCCGCGAGTTGCCACGAAGGTATCTACACTCAATTCTTTTTTTTTTTACACGGAAGATGCGTTTCTCAAAAAATCGTGCAAGAAATACGTTTCCTATAGTAAAATGCGAGATACGTTTCAAGCTATTAAAAAACCGTGTAAGAAAATGTATATGTAAATGCATTTAAATATTTGACGGAGATCGTAATTGAGAACAATTTCTTTAAAGCGAGCGATGCAACGCGGTTTTTTTCTTCGACCGTGTTATTTCAAAATTGCGTAAAAAAAGAGTTAGGTGTATGTGTTTATACACTGTACGGCATGGACGAAACGAACCGACACCGGCACGACAAAACATTGAATTATGCGTTTTAAATGTGTTATCGCGTTAAATGTTTTAAGCGTTTCATCTAACGCTTTTGACCACGGAAAAGCCCCATCTTTGCATTATTGAGAAATGGTTTGCGGACTCCCGGCCCTTGCAACTCAATAAACATGGCGGGGGTTCTGAACGTTCTTGGATCGTTGCCGTCCTGAGAAAACAGTGACGGTGGACACGCAGAAAAATATCCTGCCAAAAAATTGTCCTTGGAACGGCGAGAAACTAACAGTAATGATCTGTCGTAAACCTCTCCATACAGAACAGCCCCGGGGTCGATACATAAACAAATCGTTAGGTCTGCCTATCCCCACCTCACCCGCACCCGTGGGCCCAATGTTTTGACGTCGAACGTCACACGCTACATAGTATGTGTGACCGCTGTAGCCAATATTTCGAATACAGCCGAAAATGCGTGTGAAACGAGGCCAACCTCATCCACTCTGACCCATCTGACGCATCAATACAATGTCACCATTTCGGACCCATACGAAATAGCGTCTGTCACCCCCTACAATCGTGTAGTAGTGGGCGGTAACAATGTAATATTTTAACCCACTACTATAGCTCACAACTTACGTCGAATATCGTGGAATTAATCACACGGGAATTTCTTGGTGAAAATAGTATCTATTCATATATTTTCAGAGTAGAAGGTGCGATATTATGATTTAGTATGAGAAAGTCCCTTCCAACACGTGTTGACCGTGTGTTTTCGCCGAACGCTGGTCATACAGTAATTAAAACTCGTCGCAGAGAGTCATTTGCATTATTAAGAAATGGTTTGCAGACTCCCAAATTTCAATGACGCGAAAGCTTCTGGCATTGAAGAAATGAAACGTAAAATTTATACCGTGATAGGTAAATGTTATTGAACATCAACTTGTTAAATAAATAAAGATAATCCCATCGTTATCAATATGTCAATATATCACAACTGTTCCTCAAATCCCAAAACGGTATATAAACCTCTATTTGACACAGGTAAAAGGATTCGAGTGATCGCATCATAGTGGACCATGTACTCGACTTTCAGGAAACTTTTTCTACTCGCGCTTGTAGCACTTGGTAAGTTGATAAATTATGTTCTGCACAAAGTCTTGCAATTCATTGTTTTGAAAATAAAAATTTTCCACATCGAATGTAAGAAAGTGAAGTTAGAAACTTGTTCCTTCTCTTAAGAATTTTGATAAACGGAAAATAATATATATTCTTATAATAATTTGGGCAACTGAACACTACTATAACAGTATTGTTAAATATTTCTGAAATTTTCCCCATTTTTTGTTTCATCTTTTTGTTTTGCCAAAATTGCACAAAATCCGCAGCTTATTCATTTATATTCACTTAATGCACTTTAAAAACGTTTCGCATAATTTTCATAATGCTACGATAAGTACATACAAGTACAGTAGGTGATCAAATACTTAGAGCTGCTTACGTAAATCAACGAGGTTACTTTAAAAGAATCAATTTTTATATGAAAATCTAGTTACATCGAATTCTTGTTATTTCATAAAGTATTAAATTACAGTATTAAATTGGAAACGCACGTTTAACACCACTATAGATAACGTTATGCTTTGATTACCGGTTGCACAATAACACTAATAAGAGCTATTTTTTCAGTAAGGTCCGATGATCCAGAGCAAATAATAGGTGGAAGGGAAGCTGTCCCTGGGCAATTTCCCTACATGGCATCTCTTAGAATACAAAACTTCCACATCTGTGGTGGTGCAATTATTGATGCTTATCATATCCTCACTGCCGCGCACTGTGTCAAAGCAGCCACTAACAATGTAAACATTAACGACGTCACTATTGTTACCGGAACCATCTCGCGTACTCAAGGTGGTAACACGTACCGTGTTGCTGCTTTGTTTGCAGACCCAGGATACCCAGGTCCCAACCCTGACCAGGACGTTGGTATCGTCAAGGTAAGGTTCCTCATACAAACAGACATCGTACAATATCACTTAATTTAATGTAATACAATTTTTGCAGCTTGCCGATCCCATAAACTTCGACGGCGTCCAGCAGCCTATTTCAATGGCCACTGCCAGACCACCTGAAGAACAGTATGCCGTTATCTCCGGATGGGGTGCTGTAGCTCCCCCTCCATCAACGCAAGCTGCTGAGCTACTACAATATCAATATGTCCATATGATCAAGTTTACTGATTGTCATAATATCTACCATGACATCATCTCAGCAATCTGTACAAATAATGGAGAGAACGTCGGTGTATGCTCCGTACGTGTTGAACAGTTAATAACTACAGTCTTTTTCGTTTCGAAAACGATTTTAATAACGTTCGTTCTATGTTTCTTTCGCACAGGGTGACAGTGGCAGTCCACTGGTCTACAACAATCAAGTTGTTGGTGTCACGTCTCGTGGAGTACCTTGCGCCAGAGGATTTCCAGATTTGTACAGCAGCACTGCTGACAACATGGATTTCCTTCGTCAAGCAATATCTTGGTAATTGTAATAAATAATGTCACAGAATTTCAGACCGTCCACTTCCACTATTCTGTAACATCGTGTTCCTCATGTTGAGGAAACTATAAGTTTCTAATGTACAAATGAACATCAATAAAAAATAAGAATACTATTGGCAAGATATTTATTTGCTTTTATTTGCGTTATTCGATTTAATTAGATCCGTCCATTTTTGGGTTCGGAGCGACCCACGAAAGTTCAAGATTATATTATACATATACCACAATATTTAACGCGTTGCGCGTTGACTCGCGTGTTAATAAATAAAGAAGCGTTTCTAGCGTTATAGCGTTTCTATATAATTACGTGGAATTTAGAACAAAGACTAACGCTACGCTGACACTTGATTATAATTGCCACATAATTTCTTATTTCTTCTGGCAAAAATATTTTCCTGTACACTATTTTTATATCTAATGATCTGAACTATTATATAGAATTCTGAATTATGTAGTTAAGAAGTTTTTTTATATAGATTGGTGTAATTATGGTCTAATTAAAGATACAGCAATATAATAGAGTTAATTGTTGTCACCGGTGAATGATGACGTCATCGACACCGATCCAATGTCCTCGCCGTCTTTGGTATGGCTGAACGTGTGGGTCAACCAGATGGGCCCATTCGCTTATGACACCCATCATGGAACCTCTATTGTGTATCATTGACTCACACAACTTTTGAACTTAAAATTTTACCTACATAAAAGTATTAAAAATGGAAACCTTTGCTTGCCTAACATATACAGGGAGGGTCAATAACATTGATTACCTTGAATATTTCCGCTATTCGTATTAATATGAACAAATGACACTTAAAAAACTTGCACGGTATAGAGGGATAAATATTGTAATGCAGATATTTTTTATATGGGTGAAGGCGTTTCAGAAATTGCAAGATCACCTTGATTTCTCGAAATGAAATGACCTGCCTTTTGTATTGTGAATCGATAGAGCATTAAATTCTGCGTAAACATGTATTGGCCTTCATATGTCCTATATCTAATAATGAGATATTATCGAAATAATTTTCCATATGTACTCACTCATGACTTATGACTATAAGTAATTATTATATGTAATACTATAATACTATAATACGCAGCAGCTTTCTGTTGCGGTTTGTTGTGAAATAGTATAAATACGTATCTTGCCATTAAAAAATAATTTATACTCATAGGTATATTGAATATTAACCATTATTTTTAGTAAAGACGTTTGAAATAATGAGACTAAATTGAAACGAATAAAATATTTGAAGACGAAATCCAACTATATTCATTGTTCTTCAAATAAAATACTATTTTCATAAAGTACAAAATACTATTTCACAAATATAAAATTAATTAAAAGAACTAGAATTATTTACTATTTACTATTTGAAATACAATTTTACCCAGCTCTGCCTACACGTTACCCCATTTTGGCATTGATTTACGCGAGCCACGACCATGAAGAGGACAGCTCTTATTCGGAGCGGCGCCACAAGCTCGCCTACCCTGTCTGTCACCCTTTCTCGCTTCGGCAACCCTTCGCACAGGCGCGTACTCGCTTCGTGACGTAGTCAGGGAAAGTACTGTCAAGGGTGCCCTCGTGCGTCGAATGCAGGTTAGTGGGGCACGGACGTCGCGACGCCGAGCGTCGACGTCGCTCTCCTATCGCCAGCCTCGGTCTTCCTAGACGCATCTTCTACTCTCAAACATTCGCGGAAGATGTCCCGTCGATTCCGTTCAAGCAGAACCGTGAAACGTCCGCGTTAGTGTCACTTTAGAACCACCTATGGGACACGTGGAGGGTTGCAGAAATGGCTATGATCAGATGTTGCTTCGAAACGGAAGTGCCGGACGTCTTCGAGTCCGTCATACAGAAGTGCACTGACCCTGGCTGTGAGTAAGATCATATTTTAATCTAAATTTCGTTGATCCTATAAACGTCACGGCTATTCGTACAAATTGGTAATTGTCATTTAGAACTTTCAGTACAAGGATCACGTTGAAACAGTTGTTCGCACACTGTCGATTTTTATGCGAATTTTTATTTTCGTTATTATGTGAAAAACTGAATAAGGGAAAAACTTGTTTAACCAATCAGAAATGTCCTTGTGCTGGGAATAAATAAAAAATGTGTATCTACGTTCTAGGAATTTATTTAAAATATAAGATAAATATAAGACACTTTAATATTTTAAAAATATATGGTGTCTTCTTGACTATTGTATGTACTAAATCGTATATATAATTTGTAACAGATGCACCTGTGCTTAAAAGTTTTGCAGTTTTGTGTTTATTTAACTTATTAACGCTTAAGATTTTACCATTTTTGCAATTTACAATTTTAAAATATAAATCAAGACATAATTGTAAAACGAGCTTTTCATATTCAATTTGATTTAATATTTTGCAGATTGGTGCTTTACAGTAATTGTAAATCTATAACGAACTCGGTCGGTCGATTAATGAATCACGCATATATGCATTAAAAACAAATTTTCTTCTCTCTCAGTGTGAAGTTCAAATTCAAATACATTAAAAACAAGTTCCTTCAATTTAAAATTAAAATCCAAACTGTATGTGGTAATGAATAATAACATCTCTCGCTCCCATATTTTTGTTTTACATTTTCGTGTAACTTCAAATTAAGCAGCCAGAATTTCCAATAACTAAATTACCGAGTTAAAAATAACGGTAAAATATATCTAATGTAGCTGCCACGTGTGATTGTGCGAACAGACAATTATTATTGATTTCCGAAGCCGTGTGTCAACATTCGGAACATCTTGTCTTATGCTACTTTAGCTGACGGACATTCTCGCATTCTCTTTGAGTGCCACGAAGAGACAATACATTTATTCCCACTCACCCTCGAGGAAGGCATTGGAAAACATAAAATGAAATTATTTTGTTAAATGTGTTTAATATTTATAACATATTTTACAACTTCCATACAAACAGCGAATGGCATGTTCATGTTTATATACATTATTTTTATATTATCGTGTTAGCTTTTTACTTTTAATATGGCCAAATCTGTCCTCCTAAAAATACTTATGATGACGTGCATTAATATTTCACAGCAGTAAATAATATCAAATTCTAAATAATTGACAATTAAAAATACATTTTGCAACCGATGGGAAGAACCTGGAATTTTTATTTTAACGATAATAAACATTAAAGCTTGACGGTGATGGGAAAAAGTGAATGGTGGCGCCATCAAATAGCAACATATGGAAACCATACAAACATACATAAAATAGATTATTTTATTCGTTGGAATGTTAGGTTTATGTCTACATTTTGTCTGCGATTTAACAATAACAAAGTAGCAATTTATTTAAAAGTAAATTGTGAATATTAATTGTAATGCAAACTGTTGTCAACTAAGGAAAAAACCCAAAATCTTTTAGAAACTAATGCATATTCACAATACACCAAATTAAGAAGAATGTGAACACAATATATAGCTAAAATTGAAAATTCAAATTTGTAATTTAAATAGTACGCGCCTTTGCTCTACAGTATAATAAAGTCGTTACAACGAATGAATCCATAACGCCATCTATGAATAACTTCCTTATGTTATTCAAATTATTCTTTGATGCTAGATGGTAGATGGTGCCATTGCTCAATTTTCGTACGTATTTTGTTATTTTACAAAATATTTAATTATAGCGCAAAGCCCAATATTAACATTGTGATAATAATAAATGTTTATACGTAAATCCTGAATTTCGGATAGACGAATTAAGGTTATAGTATGTTAGTGCCAATATGCAATTTCAGTTGTTCAAAATTACACTCCATTGATAATATCAGTCGATCGAAGTCTTCTCGTCTGTATTGCAGTGGTTCAATCTTGTCGAAATGTTTGGTAAATATCATAATTCTACTTTAACAATTATGATTCTTTTGCAAAACAATTTTCTTGACTATATGTCGTTGATGTCTGTCGGTCATTTTACACAATTCACAGCGTTCTGTTTTATGTTTATTATATCTTTCAATTGTCATTAGGTTGTTGCTGGTGCTGTTCTGCCCTACGACCACGATATAAAAGACTCGTTGACAATATTTTTCCAGTGAATCCGCAGGTAAAGTTAGTTGTTATTTATGTATTGTACAGATGGTTGCACAATTTTCACACAACTATTTTAAGAGAGATATCAAAAGTTAGTATTTGTTTGTTATATAATTCACCTCATATATATATATAAAGAACTAATGTCAACAGTATTGACAGTTCCACATGAGTTTCAAGAAGTGTACATACTACAATTATTTTGGAATTTTTTAACAAATGGTTTTTTGTTCTAATTGTTACTCACAAAAACAAAAACATGTGTAAGTGATTAAATTATTCCTTTAACATATATACTCATGATAGAATTATTGCCTATACCATATTATTTAATATCATATTTTAATGGCTTATTAAAGGCAAAAACTTAAAGAAGTAAAAATTAAATCATTAAATTATTGAAGTCAATAATTTCTTTTTTAATTTTTTGTATAAATTTTTTATTATTACAATAATGAAACAGAAGGACATGTTCATTATTTATAAATGTTATAGTATGTTAATATTTGTTAGAATAATTTATACAAATATATATTTTTTTTATAAATAGGATGGTTTAGTCAAGATTAACATGGAAAAGTTGACCTTTTATTCATTAAGCAGTCCCGAAAAACTAGATAGAATTGGAGAATATCTATTTCAAAGAGCTTCCAGAGATATATACAGGTATCATATCAATTATACAAATAATACAGAATTATGTAAATTGAGTTTGTATTTGCGAAAAGTGCATATTCATATGATTGATGCGAGTCGTTTACTATACTATGGAGTAGTCATGAAAATAATTGTATGTCTCTCAGTCTTATATGAAATCTCATTTGTATACCACAATGGAAATGTTTTTATTTATATTTAGCAACAAGATTAATATGATTGTGTTTCATGCATTAACAGGAGAAGAAATGGATTTGTTATTATTGCTATGGAAGCCATGGATATTCTTTTACTAGCATGCCATGCCCAAACATTGAATTTATTTGTTGAAAGCTTTTTAAAAATGATACAAAAGTTATTAGAATCAACGGATCCACAGTTACAGATATTAGCAACACAATCTGTAAGTTTCAATGACCATTATTAAATGATGATATGTTTGCTAAAATTAAATGTGTTATTATGAGTTTTATTATTACTATCTTTTGTTAATGCACAAAGTAATTATACTTTTGACATCTTTGAATTCAGTTGAACAAAGTCCTGGCTTCTTCTAGTTTGTCCGATTTGCCAACATCGAGCAAGATACGCCGTCTTATCACACACGTTACGATTTCTTTGTATCAAAGTACTCTGCAATGTGCCACTCCAATCACGATGACTCTGGGATCCGCAAACAAATACAACTTGCTGGCATTCAAGGATTGCAGGCATGATTTTATTAAAAATATTAAATTTGTTACCATACTTCAATGAAAATAGTTGTTTGAAATCCATTGATTGATTAAAAATTAATATGTAGGGCGTCGTGAGGAAGACACTTTCAGATGATTTAGTTGAAAACATTTGGGAACCTGTTCATATGGATAAAATAGTTCCATCGTTATTATATAATATGCAAAATTCAAGGTAAAATATTCAAGGGAATTTGAAATACATTCAATATCATTTTATTTTTGAATTATGATCTATAATTTTGTTCTGACAGATATTCTACTAAAGAAGACGCAACACCAGATAATCCAACAGAAGAACGAACTGATCCACCACAATTTGCAGAAACATGTATGCGAGAACTTGTTGGACGGGCATCCTTTGGTCACATTCGATGTGTCATTAGGCCTGTATTAAGGTGTATAAATGTTGATCTAAAAAATTCGAACTGTCATTTGTGTTTATATTTTTTATAAACATTACAATAATTTATATGTATGTATATATAAAGCATAAAATTTATTTGCAGACACTTGGATAATCATCAATTATGGGTTCCCAATTATTTTGCAATTCATACTTTCAGAATAATTATGTTTTCCATTCAGGTTAGTGGACATTCAAATATTGATTAATCCAAATACAATATGTAATGAATGTATGAAATCATTAATGTGTTTGTTTTTAGTCTCAATATTCTTATACAGTTGTGGAGGCACTAATGTATCATCTTAATGATCATTCGAAGTCGTCCCCGAAAATACGAACCAGTATCGCAGATACTTTATCTAAAATTATTTCCATCGCAGCCGGTGAAAGCGTTGGTAAATTTGAATTAATGGAATAGAACAAAACTCAAATTGTATGTACTTCATTAATTTGAACTATTTCTTTAATACAAAATTCCTTTCAAGGTCCTTCTGTTTTGGAGATAATAAACTCTCTGCTAACTCATCTCCGAATCAGTGTAACAAGGAACCAGTCGTCAAGCAGTGATGAACAGTTGTATCAGGAAGCCCTTATTAACGGTCTAGGAGAGTTTGCAAATCATCTTCCAGATTATCAAAAGATAGAAATTATGATGTTTATTATGAGCAAAGTTCCATACAGTCAACCGGACCGTGCAGTTTCAGTTGGCAAAGGAGACGTATTACTCCAAAGTATTCTTCTAAAGTCTCTTTTAAAAGTAATTATTACATTAGAAACTAATAATAAAATTCACTTTGTAATATGTTTATTTCTAAACACGATTTTACTTATTTCCAGGTTGGCACAAAATATCAAACCATACATTTGAATACGACATTCCCACAAAGCTTTTTGGAACCGTTGTTAAGAATGTCGCTTGCAGCAGATGCTGAAATGCGACTTTTAGTACAAAAGATCCTTCATACTTTAATCGACAGACATTTAAATATTACGAAACTTGCAAAGCCCACGTAAGTTGTTTTCAATGCAGTGGAACAGATTTTGTCTCTGCAATTTCACATTGTCTTGATGATTATAAATAATCAAATTACCACGTGTCTGTTAAACAGAGTAAACATCGGGTCCCTTGACCTTACCATTGAAAAAGCATCCAGACCAGATGTGATCTTCATTCGAAAACACGGCCCTGAAATTTATTTAGCGTTATACGAAGCATTAGAACTGTCAAGTAACACAGTCGAGAACGTGGAATCTATATACACAACATTAGCGTTACTCGCTGTAGAATTAGCTTCGGAAGAAACTGTGTTGGAATTGTTAAGATTAGTATTGAGTCTTCAAGATATAGCTTTAACGAGTGGCCAAATCAGTATTTCGCTCAAATTTAACTTGCACAGTATTGTCATCAGCCTACTGGTATTGATATCTTATGTTTGTAATATTACTTCGCTCATGGATTATACGAACAAAGTGAGTTCCAATTTGTTTAATATATTTAATTCGTTCTCTTATGCCTTGTTTTTTCAAAAGAAGAAACTTGAAATACACCAACAGTCATAGTAGATGTCCATTCTATTCCTATGACTCATATGTTATGTTCCTTTAAATAAGCACAGCTGAACATATGGACAGCTGTTATGACGAACAACATAGCTTGGATATCTTCTTTGAAAAAACAGACTATAATATAATAATCATCGTTATTTGAACATTTTAAGATCGTGGAAACACGGCGAAAAGAAGCGCCACATCTTTTGCCCGATTTGCAGTCCCAATATGATCCCGGTTTATCATCTAGATTAGCACCAGCTTTATTACTTGATCAAACTGTTCTAAGTGAATGTTTGAAAGGAGCAGGCCTCGATAGTGGGAAACTGCAGCAAGGGTCTGGCTACAGTAGTACTTCTTTACAACATCGGTAGTATTCGCATAGTTTTGGTTGTCCCTATTGTTTTCTTATCTCGTCAAAATCTATAATGAAAAATTAATCCTATTAATCAACTATTCTTAGACATTCATGGGTAGACAGTGCTGGACGAAATTCGTTAGCCGATATTAACTCGGGTGGTCCGGAATTGGACAGTGGTGGCTCATCTCCTGGAGTTCAGAAGGCATGTCGATTTTATTTACAATTCTAATATACTCTCAATCTCCCACTAATTTTATCAACATTTTCGTATCGCAGAAGCTACCAGGCGAAGAGTTAACTTTCGAAAGTATGAAGAGGATTCTAACGGAGAATAACAATAATCATGTAATGGAAGAAGAAAAGCGATTACAATTGTCGCATTTCTTTAGAAACGCGCCATTCCAAGATTTGGTGTCGAAAACTCAACCAAAGGTATGGAAACGTATATTTGATTGATATACTGGAATCAGACTTGGGCATTTCGAAAGTGACATTATTTAAAATAGTATTTCAAATAACACGTTACTTTATCTTATAATTACTTCCGTGTCTATGATAATTTTTAAAATAGCATTGCTTGAAATATCATTTCAAATAACATGTTATTTTATTTTATAATTATTTGAGATAATTATGAAATTTTTCTTCAAAATTATATCATGTAAACTAATTATTAAGTTTGAGTCTGTTTTATACTGTCACCCTCTGTTGTATATTATTTTCAAAATTATTTTTTTTTTTTTGTCAAATTTGAAATAGAGAAAAACGAAATAATACATCATTTGAAATTGCTATTGTTTCGGTACCGAAAGTAACAGTACCAAATGTATTATTTCAATCAGTTAAATTTTATTTTCATTTCAAATCAAATTTGCCGAAGTCTGAATGGAACAATGTTTTGTTCATCAAATATATGAATTATTACTAACATATTCCATCATTTCACAGCATGACGTTCTCCAAAGTAAATTATCAGAAATATTTAACACGTTAGCCGTTGATCCTCGTAATACGTCTCAACCAGGCGGACCACCGACAGATACCAAACCGAGTCAAGCGCCAGCTTACGAAATACATTTCCCAGAATTGTTTGTCTATTAAGCCAGCATATGTTCATGAAGTTATAGATAAGCTGTACGCTATAGCAATTATTACATGCCAACAATTATTTATTTATCTTATTTATATATTTACGTGAAAGGAGCATAAAGGTTTTTTTTACACATAAAAGGCATTTTGATAACTTCAATGCGTATACTGAATTATAATGTAAATATATATATTTATTCGTAATTCATAGAAGTATGAATACCTGTTCTTACAATAATTCGTTTCAAAGGTTCAAGTAATCCGTAATAAGCATTATCGCGTTTTTTAAATATAATTTTATGTATACTATAATTTGTATAAATACTACTAAAGAATCGGGAAATGCTAATATTTGTAACTTATGATATTGCGTAATTAGTGACGTGCAATTCGTACTGTGTTTATATTTGCGTGACCTGCGTAAACTAATATTGCTGATTAAGTTTTGCGTTACTGACATTACTGATAAACAGAATACTAACACACCCAAATATTGTTTTATCGACAAAGCTTGCTTTATTGTTGCACCTATCAGTAATGTAAATTGTACAAAATCGTAGAAGGTGAGGTTAATATATACATGGAAAAAGAAACAAGGATATAAACATTGTAAAAATGTGAAATATTTATATAAATTGTATTGAAAACCAATTAAGCTTGTTTGAAATCGTTGTGCATTCTTTCGGAGACTAAATGTCACTTGTGGGCTAATAAATACATTCAGAAATCAAAACAAGACAATTTATTGAATTTTTGCATGTGAAGGTCCATCTATTACAATATCAGTACAATCATTCTTCTTTGCATTATTGCAAGATTTTATACAAAATATCCAGGTGATTGTTTACCAAGTACTAAGTAATTGGAATGAACACAGATGTCAGATTATATATCAAACGTTTTAAGATTTATTTAATTCAATTACTCATAATAAGAATGCTAAATTAGCATCAAATCGAGTAATATGAAGGGATAATCTTATTAAGGCAGAAAAGAATACAAGAGGTATTCACATATTCCGTATCGGTCGGTCATTGGGCGTTTGTGTAAAGTTGTAGTTTATAGCTTATTATATAATCGTGCAATAGTGGAACACAAAATTAATGTTTGAAATTTTTGTTTCATTCTTATGAGCAATCGAATTAAGGTTAGTATGTAAGACATACCACTCGTACAATGACTACTTAAGGTAATGCAATTTGAAGCGTTTAATTATCAGTGGTTCTGATGTGTGTAGTCAATTCAGTATACCCTGGGAAAACTCTTCAAGGCTCCACCTTCAACAACTCCACATCAAAGACAAGAACAGCATTTGGTGGAATCGTGTGTCTTTGTCAAGGAGAATATAACAAAATGTATTTCCATACGATCAATCAAAAAGTTTATACTGAAATAAATAGTTCAACATATCGAATTGTGACGAATTTGTTGACGTGTTTTTACCCAATATTAACAAATAATAAAGCTTTTATGAATAACTCAGCTAAATTTTTAAAAAATTTATCATACTTGTACCTTGTTTTTTTGAAAGAAAACATTTAAAATATGTTCGTAACCATAATAGCTGTTTATTACATTTCCATATTACAATTCTATACTAATACAAATGGAATAGACTGCTATTATGGCTATAAACAGTCCTCTGTCAAAAAAACAGATAAAAATATAATAGTATCTACTATATTATAAATATCTATTTTATATTAAAGGATATACTCCAGGATGTCCTCGGCTACCATAGGCAAAGTCTGGTGAGCAAGTTAACCTAGCACGCTCTCCGACACACATTTGAGCAACTCCTTGGTCCCACCCTTTAATAACTTCTCCCTTACCTATTTTGAATTTAAATGGCACCCCACGGTCCCTGCTAGAGTCAAACTTTTTTCCATTGTCAAGGGTGCCTATTAGACATTTAATAAATACAATTAAACATTTTATAAAACTTATTCCTTCATTTGCAGACAATTTTACTTTTAGGCAACTTATTGGTTTATATAATTATATATTTTCAATTATAATCTCATGATTCGCCTGATCACAAGCAATTCTACAACTATTTATAAAAGAGGTTCAATAATTTATTTTTATTCTTGATACTTATTTCAGAACATTGAAAAAAGATATTGATTATTTGTATAGTTTATTTTCAACATACAACTCAATATGCAGATTCTGATAAACACGTTTACCTACCTGTATAGTGAACAACTACAGTCTGTCCTTTTTTCGGATATGTCTGACCTGCACATATGAAACATTATTCAGAGAAATCTCGCATTATAAATGAAAAATAAGGATTATTAAAGTTTAATAGATTCATCGAACATGCTAACAAATACACGAAATCACCTTATTTGGAAGAGACCGTAGACGGGGCATGCTTTTCATAGAATTTCAGGTTGTAAATAAATCCGCGTTGATGCCACTGCGGCATATATTTTAAGCAAGATACAATTAAGAAGATGTAATCGAAATGAAACGAGATGTAAATAAATGGAAGGATAGATCGAACAAGGAGCAACAAGAATAGTAAAAGAAAAGCGAAGAAACGCAGAATATCGAACACAGAATAATTACCATCTCCAGGAGAAAGAACTTCTACATCCACGCCCATGATTACGTATTTTCTGTCGCTGAAATCTGTTCTTCTGTGAAGAGACGAGTAAATTTCGTTACGCAAAGTCGGGCGGTTTGTACCGGTAAGCAGAATTCACATAAACGTGGTCCTTATGGCTGTAAAAAAACGATGCCAGTCAATGCCAGTCCACTGCTGTTCGTTGAATATATGTAACAAGGTATCCGCAGATACCCTCGGGAAAGAAATTTTAACTGAAAAAGCCGCCGGTAGGTTCGCTAGTATCTCATTACTTCCGGTAACATGCAGCGATCAATGCCAATATTTCCGATTGTGGCAAATTTAAACGTTGCTCGCATTATTAGAATACTTTTCAAACAATCGGCTTATCGGTTTTCTAATGGAATGTCGTACACATACTTGCAATAAATTGAATGAAATTTTACAGATTAATTTTTATAATATATTTTATTATCGTTTTCATGTAAAAAATGAATAAATAGAACAACTCAGTTAAGTACAATATGTGATGTATGGAATCATTGACGAATCATAAGTGTACAACAGAAGTACACAATAGAAAATATTTTGATAATAAATAAAAAAGTTCCAACAATTGTAAAGTTATGAATTATAAATATTTATACAGCTTGTTTCGACACATGTACAGAATCTTTGAAAAAAGGTAAAAGAAAATTTAAGAGGTGATTCTTCAAAACAAGACTTACTTATGCTTATTATAACTTGCTTCTCTAGTATTCTATTAATGATTAAAATTTACCCTGAATCACTAATTTTCATACCTTAAATTATCCTATAAATTTTCTCTCGCCTGTTGCCAAACATACTATATAAAGATAAATATATCTATTCAAAATTTATTTAGATTGGAATAAATATATTAATCTAGTATTTTATATCATCAATTAAGGTAAAATTTATAAAATATCTATTTAATAATTAAATAGACAGACGTGTTCTTATGCTCTAAAAATAAGTATCGTACAATTTCACTGGTTTAAAGTTGATATAAGTTATTCCAATATAACTTAAGATGGAGGAAACATTATTAATAATTAATAGAAAATAATCAGCGCTATAGATTAAAAATGCAAAATTTAGAAGTTTAAAAAACAATATAACAATTTTTAAATGCTTTGCCAAGTTGTTTGTACAACTTGGTGTCATAATACTGAAGTAAATGCATGGAGCTATCATTTCTTCTTATCTACATCACATATTCTTTCTAGCAAGGCTAATGATATACTTCCAGGTATTCTCTGGTGTTCTTTTATTAAATCATTAAGTGCATCAGCAACCTGAAAGTAATGGTACATTACTATCGTTTGGTCATTCTTGTTATGGTTTGTCTTTTGAAGAAGGTCACCTGCTCATAGTTATAATATCTGTCCACCGAAGTCTTATTACTTCAGACTTGCAGCAAAGAAGATAGTTATTATGACTATAAGTACATTTCAGGTGCCTTCTTTCAAAAAGCATAAAATGTACATGATTTCCTATTTTTAGTACCTTCGACTGTAACTCGTCTGGTGTAAGACTACTGTCATATGGGATTGGTTTACCAACATACGTTGTCAATTTAACTGGAAATCCTCCATAAATAGGTACAAAAGGAAACCTTGTTGCAGCATATATTCTCAACCACATTCTTCTACCCCAACTTGCACTTCTAAATGCTTCTCTAACATTTCTTGTGAAGAAAGGTATTATGCACTGTTACAAGAATGTTAATGTTTCAAAAACAGTCGAAGTACAAAAAAAAAAGACATATAACAATAAAATAACATACCACTTTGGCATCTAATGCGACCTTTGCGAAACCTACTCGTTTCTTCCACATCAGTTCATAATAAGAATCTCCAAACTGAGCTTCATATACGCCACCAGGTGAGATAGCAAGCATGTTACCTTCTTTTAAAATATTAGAACATGTCTGTATAGTACCAGGAATGACTTTGAGCACGTCAGAAATTATGGACCATCCAGGGCATTTAAAGAGAAATCTATCTGCCACTGAATGTATCAATCTTGAGTTTAAAAGTAACACTTTTGCTATAAAATAATAAAGATCTATTGGAATTGCCCCATGATAATATACAAAAAGTACTGGTTCATCTTTTGGAATATTTTCCAATCCAACTACTTCATACCCTATGAAAAATATAAATAGAATGAACCATAAAAATATATTTAATATGTAGCAACAGAGTCACGGCAATGAATTTACAACGTACCATACCATATCCAACCATGGGCATCCCAAACTACAGCTACTACATTACGAGCTGCATTTCTCCAATCAGTTCCACATGCATTTCTTAATCTACCTCTATTATGAAAAAAGATTATGCACACTTATTGATTTGATTTATTATACATGTTTGAGTTGAAAAATACATACCTATGTAATTTATATACATATAAAATTAACGCTGTCAAATACAATAGTATTACGATCACAAGGGGTAGTAGAAATGTTATCAAAAGCGGCATTAAAAGCCACGATAGCCAAAGTGTAAAGTCCACATCAATATATTCAACTAAAAACAATATTTCATATACCAATTAGGTGTAAATAATTAAAACTTATAAGTAGTGTTAAAAAGATGATTAATAGAAAGTTCAATTAAATCATGAAAGTACTACAGTATAATCATTTGTCAACACATTAATAATACTAATGCTTTCCTAGTTTGTATGTATTTTTGAGAAACAATATGCTTTAAGAATATACATAAAATATAATTTTTACCTATAGTATTTTCTAAAATTGTCCGTAGATTGAACATTGTAGAAAACATGTTTAGATTATAAAAAGAAGTGAGAACAGGGTAATACTTTTACAATGATGAAATATTTGGTATTGCTTTAAGGATCAGCTGCATATTCACTAGTATCACTGAGAAAGTGGAACACTAATGTTTATTGCTGGTTTTCCCACAGCTCTCATTTATATTCTGGAATAATTTCGTCAAACCGTTAATCGACGAGATGTTTATACTTTGTCATCCTAGTTCTTTTTTGTGACTTAACACTTTATACAGCACTGCATGATTTGTAAAATCCTGCAAATATTTATTTATTAATTCTAGATTAGTCTTGCTATTTAATTTATAATACCATTTATGCATAAATCGATTCATTAATAACTCAGTAAAAATAATTACAAATTTAATGAAATGAACGCCAACAGAGAGGATAGGAGAGTGCTTACGCCCGGGGTTTCGGCGTTCCCACTTTCGTGACATCGCCGTTTTTAGCATGGCACAGAACCGAGCAACTTTTAGCATGGAACAGAACCGAGCCACCGACGAGATATCCGACGAGATATTTAGAAAGACTGCCAGCACCGACGAGAAATATCTCGGCCCGGTTCTGTGCCATGCTAAAGCGGCGATGTCACGATAGTGGGAACGCCGAAACCCCGGGCGTGAGCACTCTCCTATCCTCTCTGACATGAAGTCCCATAAGATGATAGGTCTATCCTTATACCTGGTCTGTGATTGCATGTAATCTCTGTACGCTAAAGTTGATTTAGGGGAAGATAGGGACACTAAAACCCCGGGCGTGAAGCATTCTCATTTACCCGAGCATGTATTCGTATATTACGGGTATCCGCTCGATCCTGTCCAACTTCCTCCGGCTCGACCCGAACAGTCGGGTACCCGACAACCCGATCCGACGCATTATACGATTGGTCGGTCCGCTGCCCCACACACTCCAATCTACAATCTTCAACAGTCTCCACTGTACAGTCTACTCGTATACCTCGTCTGTGGTTACACCAAGCGGCCAAATAACGTAATTAGTACTACCACGTATAATGCTTGATAATGCTTCACCAACAGTAATATTGACAGTGAGTAGAAATAGTACGTGATTACTTACCTCTATGATTACAGAGGTTTCCTGTACAAGTGATTAATAGTGTCGGTTAGTGTTTTTAAGAAATTTCATTGGATTCAGTGTTAGCTGTTTTTTGCGTTTATTTAACATAGAATCGCCACTTCTTTGTAAGTTTTATCAAATGATTCGATATGTAAACCAAACAATTTAACGTTTTTACCACTTAATTGTAGATTTAATACTATCAGTCCTAACCTAAAATTCATTCGCATCTAATTTTCGAATGGTTAAAAAATGCAGTACATACATATGTACTTTAACAGAAATGGTATAAGTTTTTTACCCATTTCTTTTCTAGTATTTGAAGAAAAATTTCAAATAGTGCGAATTGTGTTGACGTTATGAAAGAAAAAATATTTGACAAAGTCTCGTATACTTCATCCCCATGGCTAAAGGAAAATTAAGGGGCTCAGACTCTAATAATAAGGTACATTTATGAAATAACAATATTACGATAAATAATGTTTAATATATCGCATTTCTTGTGATAAATAGTTAACAGCATCCAATGCTACTTTTAAAAATGGAGAGACTTATATATCAGAGTTTGAGATTAATGAAATACCACCTAGTGCCCGTACATTACTTACAAAGGGTTACAAACAAGATGAAATCAACTCCTATTCAGGTACGTATCTATGTCTTAAAATATCTTTGTATAATTTAGCTTTCGTGTCTTGTATTGTTTAGTTAATAACTTTTAGGTGCTACTGTGTCAACACGTGGACGTTTTATGACAGAGCAGGAGAAAATACGATGTCCTAATGAACGTCCTTTGTACCTATATATACAGGGTCATACAAAACATAATGTATATTGTATGTTGTCTTTAATCTTTTTCTTGCGAATGTTAGAAAAGATTGTGACAAAAGTACCGTATAGTTACTTTTGCATTGCTTTTTTTCAGTGGCTATACAAAAGATCAATGAAATCATTAAAACAGAACATCAGAGTTCATTAAATAGGCCAAGCAGGTTTACTAATGCACCACCGCCACTTATGAGTTTACATTCTGGAATTACATCTGTGGTATGTAATGTGTTTGTATGGTGATAATCTATTGTGTCTATGTCTCTGTATGATGCGTTTACTTATTTTTGTACACATCATTTTAACAGGAAAAGATTTGTGTTGGAATAGAGAATGCTCCAGAAGGTTTTGATTTACGAGGTAGAATTATAGGTGCAGGTGGAGCAAATTTGTTGTATATTAGAGCAGAAACAGGTGCAAATGTAACGTTAAGAGGCAGAGGATCACAGTTCATTGATCCAGTTTTAGGACCTGAATCGCCAGAGCCGCTTCATTTGTATATAGAGTAAGATCATTGGTACTACCTTCCTTAATGGTACTGATTTTTTAATTGCAAAACACGTTATATGTTTTGTTCATACAGGCATCCAAAACCGGAAGCATTACAAAATGCAAAACAGTTAGCAATTAATTTAATTCAAACAATGCAGTCTGAATTACAGTCATACATACAGCAACAACCACCACCAGTACAATCACAGCAAGTTATAGAACAGTCGCAAATACAACAAAGTATGAATTCAAACTTTTTAATAAGCATCATGTGCGATTATACATTGTTACTATCGCTATTTTTATTTTTATAGCAGAATTTCAAACCATGAACATTGGTACTTTGGGACCACCTAATGTTGTTACTATACAACATCAAGGTAGAGCACATACACTAATAGTTCATGGCTGTTAGAAATTCTATACGTAACTGTTGCAAATTATTGTTATTTCACAGATATAATACAACATCCCCAAAGTAGCGTGGTAACATTGCCAGCAACAATCCTCACTGCTACAGTGGCTGGTGCGCCAGGGTCTGGTATAACAGTTCCTCCACCCGGAGTGCACATTCCTCCCCATTCTGGACCTTTGGTACCACCACCACCACAAGCTCAGGTGAATACGATTGTCAAAGCTGTCATGAATTTTGTTTCAATTCATTAATACATTTCATATATAGGAAATACAAACATTCATGCCACCTCCACCGGTTGGACAAGTGCAATTAATTGGACCTCCATCAACAGTGAGTCAAGTGCAATATCAGATTCATCCTGGACAACCATTGCAAATCCAAGGGCTTCAACCTGGTTCACAATCGTCGCCACAACCTGTGGCTCAAATGTACGTGATGAGCCAACCGCCACCACAAAATCCAGCTCAACAAAACTTTATAACGAGCAGCAGTGCACCGGTTAGTGGTGCAGTTTCTTATGTGTACACGCAACCGAATGTACAAAGGTCTTCTACACCTCCGCAAGGAATAATCGAAGCCGTCAACGTGAATCTACAACAACCACCTCCGGCGGCGCCAATTAACATAACTCAACAACCACCACCGCCGTTGCTGCATCTTCATTTTCCACCTCCGAATTTCCCTCCAAATCAACCACCACCTCCTGTACCGCAAACTTATCAAATACAGTATCAGCAGGTTCAAGCTCCGGTATCGCAAGCACAAACGCAGTTTGTGTTGCAACCAGGCGAACATATGGTTCCACCCCAATTGCAACAAAATCACGAACAATCTCAGGCAGTGGCTCAACATATGTTGCCTCCGCAGTTTGAAGGTCACACTCCTCAGTTTCATCTACAAGTACCTCCTCCATCCACGCAGACTTTTTTGCTCCCTAATGCTCAGTCTCCGCAACACCCACAACAACATCCTCTCACTCCTGGGGGAGAAGTTCAACATCAACAGGATGGACCAGACCAAGGTCCTCAGCCACAGCCTGTTCCACCTCCACAAATTGTACCGCCACCATCGGCTGCTCAAATGACAAATTCTATGAATGTTCTTACTAGTATTCCTCCGCCGACGCAAGCACCACCTTCGCAAAATGCTCCATGGTTGTATCCACCGCAACAACCGCAACAGATGCTACAATCTCAGGGTCAACTGCAGGTCATTTTTCACGTGTCTAATAACGGTCATCACTTAAATGTAAAAAAAGGCCACTAAAAAAATTCGCGTAAAGTATTTTTCAAGAAACTATATCCTACATAAATTTCATTAATATCGGCGTGTTACACTTACGTGATGTCCCTTGTAAGTTCAACCAATGGCACCTTTGCATCAATCAAAATGAGAAATGTTTATTTTGCAGGTTCAGATGCCACCTGGAAATATACCTCTACATAATGTACCTCCCCCACAAGTTCAGGCACAGATACAATACCATGCTCAACATATGCAGTATCAAAATGGCCATATGCCACCGCAAGTACACTACACTGTGCAGCCACCCCCTCAACAGTTCGATCAGAAACCTGAATCACCGGAACAAAAATCTCATGGTGTAAAAAGAAGGTTTTCAGATGTTGAAGCAAATCCGGTAGGTTCTCGGGATTATAGTGTTTTACATTTATTATTACCTTTTGACGATTTGACCAACCGTTTTCTTGTAAACTATAGGAAGCGCCACCATATCAGTGTGGTCCTCTACCTGCTCAGCGTCATGGAACAGGGTAAGTAAAATAATTAATAGACAAATTTAGTTCTGTACAACTAACTATTACATTTATATGTATGAGAAGTGAACGTTTTGCGATGTGCAAAATTTAATTGCATGAATAAAGCAGGTTTAAAGAATTTTAATTATTTAATACGTATACGAATGTTCAAAAATAGTATTCGGTACATTTATTTTGGTAAAGTCACTTTGATGTAACATTCGATCAAATTCAAGTCTGAGAATAGTTTTCAATATTATAATTATAGTGAATACATTTTTTATTTCGTTATTTATTCCAATTATTCGACATACTAGTCCTAAGTGATGGTTACTATACTACACTAATTTTTTAGATGTAAAAATTGTAAGTTAAATGCAGCAAATAATGTGCTTAAGTACATGCACTCGAATACATTAAATTTCTTTCAGAAACCTGCTTTGATCAAGATCTACCAAAATCAGTATATAGGAAGGAAATGCTTTCAAATACTCAAAAACATAGTTACACCTAGATTTTTTTCTCGTTATTAAAACTGTTAGCATAAAGACTAAAAATATTTGATATTATAGTATAAGGAGTATTACTTTTTATTGCTGTCAAGCTACAACTTGGTAAAGAAAATTCTCATATTCGCAATCAATTTAACTATAAACAATGGTCTTGTTCATAAGTATATCAATTACAATGGAAGTGCACTTAATAAGTCAACCAACATTGTTTAAAGAAAGTGATTGTGAATATAATAAGTTTATTCACAGAATATTATGCCGGACAAAGAACTATATTTACATTGAGTTTTGGTAACAATTTTTTGTAAATACAACACGAAGAATATTTCTAAATTTATTGTATCAGTGATGTAACTAGTAGAAGTTTGTATATAATACATACCTTTATGATTAGTTATAAGGTCTCGGCTAAAATCATAAGTAAAGAAGAACCATTATTTGTAGATTTTACTGTTTTACAGATTAAATATCAAATGATTGGACACATTCGTGATAATAATATTCTGTGTGAAAAATACAACTAAATACGTACTGCGTTATAAAGATTTTGTATCATTAACTGTGACCTGGGGATACCAGGTACTTTTAATATTTCAGAAATATCCATGCCAGCTCGTCAGGTGATATTTGCTTAAAATTTTGAAATGTTTATCTGTAATGATCGAATCTGTGTTAATAATTATGTAACTGAATTGTTTAAGCAGAGAAGGTGATCGGCAGCAACAAGTCTTACATGGTCCATCACCAACAGCTGCGGGTCTACCTCATGGAGATCGAAACAAGCTGCTAATGCCACCTCCACATCCAGGTCTGTAACTAAGAGTATTCAAGATGAAAGAGTGCTGGATACCTTTTGGAAATTAATGCATGATATGCATTGGATTTCTTATTATTAACACTTTCAGGGCCGCACATTTAACATCAATTACTCTCGCATAACGCACACTCTCTGTATTGTATATTTTACTGCCTATTGCCGGTCCCTTTCACGTTCATCGTGAAACCATAATACAATTTATTAAGAGAACATTGAAGCTGCTATTGAAAATTTGTAATTTAATCTTTAAGTAACTTTTTATTACCAATTAACTTATTTAATGTCTACTTTTACTAGCTAAATTAGTAAATGGAAATAAATTTTTGCTTTGCAGCATTGGAAACAGAAATGACAGAGTATAACCTAAACCTTCAAACAGTTACATAAAGTTATAATAAATAATTCTTTTTTTAGACCTTATAAGCGTTAATTTTGCTCACAATAATAGGTATTACTATGATACTCGTATATATAATTGTTGGCAGAAAAAAGTCATAACTATTGTGATGCCATCTGATAACAGCCAGATAGAAAAATCATGTGTACGTGACAGCGGCCGTCAAAATGTGCAAGTCTAACATCAGTAAAATAATTAAGAAAATATTTACAGCCTTTCACAATACACTGTTTATGTACAATGTGTCTGTGATTTGACAAAATGATTATATTGTTATTTCAGATGGGTATCTAGCATTGTTTCTCAATACTCTTAGCCTGTAGTATATTATATACTGTAAATATATATTTTGCTAAACAGTATGAACTTCTTATTCTTAATTGATACATATTAGCGACCTGTTTTTTTTTCATGTATTCATTCGAACACATTGCAGATGGGCGACAGGAATATCTCCAAGGTTTATGATTCTACAATGCAAATTGCTTTTGATTTAACTTTATTTATTATTATTTAGAAGTTAACGAGTCTTTCGCTACACTGTATGATTACGATAGTTAACTTGAATGTCTTAATTTTAATGCTTTTTCATCATATATTTTTGATAGAAATGTATGTATTTTCAGAAATCGTACAAGAAAGTGATTTTACATTTCAGTGATTGCTTTTGACCGGTATTAACTATAATTATTATTCTTCGTGTTATGTTAAAATATATGTTTTAATATGAGTATTTTAAGTTTAACAAATTATACTGCCAAGGTCATATAATCTGCGCGGATCAGACGTCTGAAGCCGAGCATGCGAATACACGGAGTAGCAGCGCACGTTATCATGTGAATGTCAATGGTTCTTACTCTTAAAAAGTACTCATTCTAGTTTGTTATGCGTGCAAAAAATTTGCAGACGTACATTGGCTCTCGCTGAATAGCTGCATACCATTGATTTTGTTACTTGTTTCTATTTTACAGTAAACTAACCGAAGGTTTTGAGGGCTGTATCCACCAGAAATCCGAATCTCGTTGAACGCAAACGTGTTTTTAAACATGAGTTTTATTTTGCAGATGTCAAGTTAGATCAAGAACACTAAATAAGTAGGATAAACGCGGTATGGTAATGGCGAACGCTCGCAATCAATGCTACGAATCTGTTTACTGTCTGTTTTCAGCTACTCATAGCGATTATAATCATTATTTTTTTAGTTAGAAATGGCCAATGATTTGAAATATTGTTAGTCCAGTATGCAATTTTATCACTTTACGGTTTGATATAATTGGAAGCTTCATTTAAAAAGAACTAAAAATTTTCTTTCATCGCACAGTGTTCTTTTGAGGTGAAAAATAAGAAGCAGTAGCAGTTGATTATCAATTCGAATGGAAAACTGTCATCATGAGAAAAAAAAATTATTTTTGCAGTACTTTAATTCTACTAGTAACGTTTAGCGTCATTTACAATATTTCATCATGTTATTTGCCATATTCAAATATATAATGCATTTTACATACAGCTGTTACGCATCCTTCAATAAAATTCTTTTTATTTCATGAATTGCCGTTATTTAGGTGAAAAACGGAGCATGGACCAAAAACCTGCAGGCATAAATTCAGGTATACTCAATATTTTTTACAGTATAATTTTTTCATCAATTTTATGTGTATTGCAAAACAAGATTCCTTATATGCTTGTGTTGTTGTTATAGGAAATGAGCAGAATCCAATAGGAGATTCTGTAAATATTCATGCTGGAGGTGGTCCGCCTCTTCCTCCTCCACTTCCACCACAAGCACCATGGCAAGCACATCATGTCAGAGCTCCATGGGGTAGACCACCACCAATGCCAAGAGATGGAGACCATCCAGGAATGTGTCCCACTTTACCTCCTACAAATATGCCACCACCTCAGATTAGACCCAGAGGTATTCCCAAAGAGCCATGACAATGATTATAATTACGTTTGTAGTATTATGGAATTTGGAAGTCTTCAATGTTTAACTTTCCAATAAATTAAATAACATATCTTTGTTAAGCTTTGTAAAACTTATTCGTATGGTATAGTATTATAAGTGATGTATATCCATACAGTTTTTAAAAATTCTGCAAAGATATGTTATTATTATTAACCAAAACACAAATTACTTAACGAAGTCACATATAGAAATGTTTGAAGGAGTTCTTGATCTTTAAAAAGCACTAGACGTATGAACAAATTATTTTTCTGTAGTTCACGTGTTCCATTAAATAGAACACATTTTTCAATTAAAGTGACACACTGTAATTACGATTGTAACTTCTAGGTTCCATTAGGTGTTGAATGCATGAAGTAATGACCCGATGTTCTTGTGATTACTTAGGACCTGTTGAAGGCAATCGATCGCCTGTTCAAAATGCGATGCTGGAGCACCCGATGAATGTCGAGTATAATCATATGCCACAGTACACGACAAAACCTCCCCCTTACAATTCACACCCTTTGATGCAATCCATTTGTAATCCACCGCCGCCTCCTCCACCGCATCATCAACAGCGACCGCAGCATCCTCCTCAGTCAATGCAGCATTACCAGGTGCCAATTTCTCAAGCATATCAGCCGCCGACTTCTTGTCCGCCGTGGATGAATTAAAAAGGAAACAGAAATCATGACACTATACGTAACACGCGAACGATGCTCTTACGCTAGTACCTTATAAAGATAGCTGGTTGCGGCCCCTCCGATTACATCGGTGCGCTTCCATTTCAAATGCTATCGACATGCGTTGGAACCACGTTAAACGGACGAACGTTGCATTACGTTGTCTTCATTCAATTGTTCCTTGCGAATGTTAATTATAATTTAAATATCCGTTACGTCGGAAACGTCACTGTAGAATGTGCTGTTCTGCAAAACGAAAGCTGTGTACATGCTATGAAATTATTTATAGCGCTCCAATGTAAGGCTTTAGGTAGCGAAACGCTAGTAACGAATTTATAAGTACCGTGTTGAATTCTGAGAAGATTAACACGATTGTCTGATCAATTTAGATGTGTAACACCAAGACGCGTTGATCCACGGTTTTTAACGAAAGACTACTTTTCTGATTGTTGGTGCAAATGCGGGTGCATATAGTTAGAACGAAATAACTGGCATTTGTTCCGAGAGCGATGAAATGCTTTTAATATTCACGCACACAGACACACCACGAGGAAGATCTAGAAGTATGTACTTTTTGTATTTATAGGACGTAATTAGCCCCTTCTCGAATTTGCCGTACGCCGTCTGTTTCTTTTCTTTGCGGTATATGTACCGTACTGTATCATCTGTTTATAGACAATACGCATGCGGCGTATGGGATTTTGTATGCAAACGTGAATAAATCGTTGCTGACGACCCTACAAAGCGTTATCAACATTCACGGGGTCCCTTTTAGCTGCGAACAGTTCGCCGCGATCGCGCGCATGAACTGCTCCGTGAACAACTCGAGATGAATGTAACAAATTAATCACTATTATAGTGCAATGTCTCTGGTTTTACAATTATGTGAACAGGGTCACATAGGAATTTTTAAAAATAATATGACGTATTAGTGTTACACGATCATACGACAAGTACGAACCGTTTGAATTTGGATTGATGTATCAAATTCTTCATCTTGGGTTAAGTCATCGTTTTTTTATGATTTAGTTATAGTAAAATATATTTTCCGATGGAATATAATTTTTTGAATAAATTGATTTGATCACGATAAATCAGTTGTTCCATTCCTTTCAACCAAATAAATTGAAACCTTGCTATTAGACTGTGGATCTTCATGCATTAATGACATCAACTGGTTTGTAATATACAAGAAAACATTTACATCAGCGACGGCTAAGGACATTTCTACATTCTCTTTACCGTTAAGGAATCTTTTGGTCGTTGTTCTACTCTTTCCTTTGGTTTAATCGTTTATGAAAATTGGATTTTGTATATTAATAATATATTATTATATTATTTTTTGTATTATCGTAAGATCTTATCACCAAGAATTAGTCGCATAACATCGGTCTAAAAGTTTATGCGATGCACAGAATTATTAAAAATTAAACATTTTTACAGGTCAAATTGAATCGAACATAATACGACGGTAAGATATAGTTACTTCTTATCAATCTATTAATACACATAATTACAGTATAATGCTTAGGATGCGCCGATTGATGGCAACCCGCTGTACACCGGTGCATTTATGCATGTCGCATGTTGGTGTCTGAGAACAGCTGTATGAGGGGAAATCATTTAGCCGGCGCAATGTAGAAGCAACTCTGAGCTGCTGCTAAGGCAATTAAAAAGTTTTGACCGATTTAGAATCGTTTGTGACAGCAAAAGCCGTATGTATAATCAAGAATGAATTTTTTACTGTAATTCTTAGTAGAAAAATTCATAATTTTAAATAACATTTAAATTCTACTGAAGTCTGAACATGTTTGGTGAACGCTTGAGTAAATTATTCAATTTTAGAGCTTATTGGCATGCACGGAGTTAAATGTTTTTAGTATTAAAAATTAATGTCTGTCAATGTTACACTACGTTTTTGCTAATATTTTTGGCCTTACGTTACTTTTAACGGTACAAATATCGTTTTACTGGATCCTCTGATCTTTTAGTATCGATCTCAGTCAGCGATGTCGTTAAAACGGCACTGTTTCTGCTATCAATGGGCCATCGTTCTAATTAAAGTCGTTAAACGGTCGAACACAGGCACCTACTCCGATCGAATATTGGCCTAGGTTTCCCATGCCGCGCGAAATTCTGTTTAATACAAATCCGATGAAGTTGTACACCGGTGAAATTGTCTGTCGTTATATGGGGCGAATGGGGCGTGTTAAAGGGCGCAATGAAATGGTGCGCCGTAAAACGACGGCCGTTACAACGCGTAATTAAAAAAGGACGTCAAGATTTTGCGGCAAAATACAATTGTTCAAGAAACATATTTCATGGCTGAACTAAATTGATCGTAAAGAACTTTTATTTATGCGAACGGTCGGCCTTATATCGAGCATGTGTTTGTCAGTACAGGGAAAATTACACGCTCCGAATTGTCGGCACGTGCTAAAAGCGTAATTTCGTTTTCATACCGATTTAACATTTACCTTCATCAGAGATAATTCAGAATTAATTATTACTTTGTTCGACATCCTTCTAGTCGGATACAGTAAAAAACCAACGTGGTAATCGTGACTCACACATGATCTCCTTGTCGCTTGTTAGTCAAAATCACTAGATCGATTAAAGTCCAGTTCGATGTTTCATAAATCAATAACAGAATGAAGCGACTCACTTCATCGTTCAGTCACCCTTCCATCAACGCAACCGTACCGAAATATCTCGAATTACTATCATAGTTAGTTAAAATCGGGGGAACGATCGGTTCGATCCGAACTAATTCTAGCAATGTCTCAGGTTTGTCCGTCCTCGTCGCATCAGCTGGTCGCAGCCGCCATTGCTTTCCAACGCGCCCGCCGCAGGTTTCCCAAGAATTATGGGCTTTACGGTAATTTCGAGGACACGACGAAATTCGACAAGGTAACCAGAGCTCCATAGCACGAACGTGAAATTTTACTATGACTTTTCCGATTCGTAAACCGAGAAAACGAATATTAGAAATATTAGAAAGCTTAACCCTTAACGGTCCGGAAGTATTTCAAGTTTACTTCCCACCAGGTCCAAGCTATTTTTCATACGAAGAGAAACTGTGGACTCAACATTTTTATACCAAGTATAGAAAGGAAAATATTAATATTATTAATTAATTTTTGATTTCTGCCGCCATATACGCGGCATCGGACCCAGTAAGTAAAAGTGCCATGCCGCTTATATGGCGGCATTGGTCCGTCAAGGGTTAAACTGAAGTAACCAGGCGGTTCTCGTAGTAAGGTTTCGCTGCGAATAAAATTAGGCCGAAAGCGTGGCAGAGAACGAGGAGACACACGAGCCGGCGAACGCGTCGTTTGCTTCAAGAAAATGCTCGAGCTCGAGACCAAGCCGCGCGGACACTAAAGCAGTCTGGAGCGACGAGTACGGCGAAAGTGGCTCAATCAAGGAAAACTTACTCGAGAAACCAATAATCTGCAGTTGCTGTCGTAAACGCAACGAGGCTGCAAAAGCTAACGAACCGGCGAACGCTTCGAAGACAACGGACCAATGTAGCGCGGGGGATGCGCTTGATATCGTTCCAAGCAAAGAGTACAACGAGATATCAAAGAAAGGCGATCCCTCGAAATCGGAACAATTGGACAAGTACGATATTCTATCAGACGTTTTAGCAGGAAAAATGTTGCACCGAGCTACAGTAATCCCTGGATAACTGTCGCGTTTCCTACCAGACAGTCTAGAGTCGCATTTTATTCGTCACTGTCTCTTGGGACTGGCAGAACTTCAGAAACACTTCTGTTTCGAGATAAATAAATAGAATATGGAATTGCTAGAACGCGTTCCGGTTTATTACCGAAGCGAACATCGTTATAACCCGATCTGCCATAAATGCATAAAATCCGCAGTCTAATTATAAGCAGCGAAGGGGATTCGTAAGAAATTCGATGTCCTTAAGACTGTTCAGCGGAATATCCCGGCGCTCGTCGTCTACGACTGAACTTTTTGCACGGCGACTTATTTTATTTCCAGCTCTGACGTAAAAATGATGAAAAGTTTCATAACGGAGTCCAGAAATTCTAGCCGTTGCCGCACTTCGTATTCCCATTCACGAAGACGAAGCCCGAAAGAAACTTCGGCCAAATTGGATTCCGTTAATCTTCTATACGACGAAGGCTACGATCGGGTAGACAACGTTAAAGGCACCAGCTCGCCGGAGAAACGGAGTAAGTTGAGATTCCTCGCATTCCTGAATCACGGTGACGCCTCTCCGATGAATTATCGCGATAATTTCGCTTCGTTTAGAGTGCAACATGGAGGAACACTGCTGCGGAGGTGCCAGCTGCAGGTCCGATCGCCGGGACTCCCGTTTGAAGTTGAATCTTTTTGGACCGTGCAAGGACAACGCGCACTCCACCATCCATCGGGCTTGCAATCAGCATTGCGCGAAACATTCTAACGTCGACCTGTCGCGGCCACGTCGAGACTTTTGTCGGATTCAGAATCGATGCTGTTTCGGTCAGAACTGTTGTCGTCATTGCAACGGAGAAGATTGCCGCAGGTGTCGTTGTTGGAGCATTGTTCCGTCTACGCCGAGTTTGAATAAGAACGATCAGGCACGTCTGTTAACGCGTTGAACGCCATGGCGGTCATCGGTGACCGACGCCATTGTATCGCTTAAGAATGATTCTGAAATTAACGCCACTCCGTATCAATCGATTACTGTCGAAATTAAGTAGATCACTGTTCTTCTCGAGTAATTAACAAATTGCCCATAGTAACGCGAATAAAGGGAAATTAATGAAACCTGCGCGAAGCACACGAAATTCGCACGGCATTCAACGCGTTCATAGACACAGTCGCGGTTCGTCTGCAATGAACAATTGACCTTTTCAGTTGTTCGACGAAGGAGAAGCCTCGCCTCGCCTCAGACACCTGTCTCTGTTCGTCGAACTCGATCGGCCAAGGAAGATCCTGCAGAAGTCGCGTCGCATGCGAGTCGATCCGTTGTCGCGATTTTCATTCGAAGGATCCAGAGAAGATATCGACCGTTCAGGAGCAGAACGACGAGGAGTACGACGATTGCGTGGCCAAGATCGATCACAAGGATTCCTTGTGCATCCTGGTGGAAAAGTACAAGGCCAAGGCCAGCAAGAAGTGCAAACACAGGAAGTACGGGGGTGAAAACGATTTCTCGGACGATCGGGCCAAGGACGACTGCGACAAATCGTTCGCCTCCGACGCCAGCGGCCAAACGGATGAGAACGCGAATCCGAGAAACAGGGAGAGATACTTGAACAGCGATAGTCATCGGTTTCAAGAGAATCGCCCGTCGACGGGGAAACCGTGCCGAGCCGGTTGCGTACCGATTTTCCGGGAGGGGGACTGCAACCAGCTAAAAAATCTCAAGTCTCGCTTAGTAAAAACCGGAACATGCTGTTCGGCGAAGGGCACACCGTGGCGGCACACGTTTTAGGTCTGACCAAATCTCAAGTTGTTCTATTCGTTGTGTTTCTAGGACAGTTTCTCATATACGTCGCGTTTTTCTACAAAAAACAAATATTCTGTAATAGTTCATGCGTGGGTTAAACTCGAGCTTATTACATGGGATGTTGTTACCAGATCTCTGAGGAAAATACAAATTTTACTGTCGTAAATGCTATTATACAGTTCTTTTTTTTTTTTAGATCGTAGTGTAATTTCAGGGTGACTTACGAGTATACACGTATATTTTATAAGTCTGCTTTCGTTTTGTATCATTATAGACAATAGTGGTTGTCGTTATTTAATAAAATTTCAACTTTTTGTACGATATATAGTTTCGAGAATGTAATACGATTAGAAGAAGCTGTGGAGATTATTTTGCGATAGGTCGACTCATTACTTACAAACTTCTGTTAAGTTTTTCCTAAGCAAAAGCAAGTCAATACATTAAATGTAAAGATATATACCTCGGAATTTATTTTTCATGTTAAGCTAGGTTTATGTTGAATATTATTTAATTTCATGTCGTACATTTTTTTCGTGTTGAATCATCTCCTTTCGGTTATTCCCATTGATAAAATTAGCAATAAGATGAATTTTTATTGTAGAAGTCCGTTTCCATTTGCAGTCTCCATATTTCTCAAAAGCTGCGCAGAGATTCACCTCTGTCGCGAAGGATCGCGAACTCGGTCGTTTCAGGAAGCCTATTTTTTAAAAGTATATTACCCTAATAAAGTTAATCAAGCTATTTTGGAAGTATATTGCTTTAATAAAGTTAATAACCGAGGACATTTATATCATTCCGCCGCATCGTCCGCGGTACCGGTCTCCTGGGCAACATTTGGCTCCTCTTCCGCTTCCTCGTGCTCGGACCCGTGCACTCCAGTTTCCTTGCTTTCCGTTACTTTTTCTTCTTCTCCTTCCACCCCTGCAACGGGGTTCGTTATTAATTGATTTGCGCATTGCGCGTGAAATAAATTTCGTCCCGCAGTCTCTGCACAAAGCAATTTCAGAAGACAAATGCTTGCACATTTATTTGTACACTTCACGACGTTTCGGTAAAATTCCAAATTTTGTTTTCCATTTACAGTCAAACCTGTTTTTTTGCGGTCCTTTCCTATGCGATTTTTGTTTTATGCGGTATATGTATGCCAACGGTACTGGCATTATAACACCCTTGTAATGTTCTCATCACAAGAAGATGCGCGTTTTGGACTACGACGAGTAGTATTGAATTATGTGCATTTTGGAAATTTCTCCATGTTTAAAATGAGAAATTAAATTTTTTAGAAATGTTTCCGTGTGTAATTTAATTATTTATTTTGTTTGGAAAGCACCTTCTCGCTATTTCGTAAATCTTTCACATATTTTCTAAGTGAGACTTCTTTTTAATATATTGTAAAACATTATTTGTTATAGCTATTTATGAAGTTTCTGAATATTTTTTTTTGTGCGGTTTCTTTTATGCGGTCCCTATCTACCGCACAAAAACAGGTTTGACTGTAATAATATACGATAATATTTTCAACTGAAGCGCTAAAGTTCGGTTTGTTTGCAGAAATTGTCCTCGATCGGTTATTTTAAAATATTTTTCAGGATGCAGCTAGAAGAGCAATGTTCGTGCGATCAGAATATGAAAGCTTTCCGATAAATAATCGGTAAAATTTTTAAAAATCGCTGGTGAAAAGTTCGAAACGAATGATTTATTTTTTGAATTAGTAGGAAGATTCCAAGATAATTTTCTGCTATGTTTTACCTTCAACCTCTGCCCCCGTTTCTAATTCCGTCGGGTGCTCCGTTTCAGCCTCCGATTGTGGTTCAACGCTCGTAGGCAATTGCTCCGTCGTAATTTCGGCTTCCGACGCTTGCTGCTCATCCATTTCCGCTTCCGTCAACTGTTCTTCCGTGTATTCTGCGTCGGTCTTCGCTTCCGATTCCACTGGACGGTATTCAGAAGCAGGACTGGGTAGTGTGGTCGCCATTTCCTCTGTTTCTGCGGGGGAAATTCGTACATGATGTTTGATAACTTCACAGTTTCAAATCAATTGAAAAGAAACCTTCGTATTCTTCTCCGTGCTCCGACTTTGCTTCCTCATCCGAATCTTCTTCTGCCGTTTCTTCCCCTTCTATTTGTAATAAAAATGGCTTCCTTATTTGAGACATTGTACAGGGTGTTCGACTACAGATGGGAGAAAATTTAAGGAGTGGTTCTCCAAGAAAATATCAGACGTAAATGAATTTTCTTCATTTTTAGTTACTATCAATTAAAAATTCGCCTAAAATGCGGCAACCCGACCGATAAAGATGTACGTTGCTCACGTCACAATGGCGCGCGACAGTCACATATCAAAGGGGGTTCTCGCTCGCGCCCAACGTACACTTCTGTTGGCCGGGTTGCCGCATTCTAGGCGGATTTTTAATTGTCAATAACTAAAAAATGAAGCCGAAATCACGATTTTTTTATTCTTCATTTTCGTCTTGTATCCGCAGGAAGAACCACCCCTTGAATTTTCTCCCACCTGTAGTCGAACACCCTGTATATACGTCGTTTCAGTAGAATTTGTATTAGTGATTACGTAGTTGTGCACTTAATACAACTATTCACATTAGAACTATGTTGCGATTTGTGGCGAATTATTATAGATGCTTTTATAAAGGACGAGCATCAAGAAATGTAATGTTCATGAGAAATTACAAATTATTTAATTATCGAGTATTTCCAGCATCAAGACGAAAGATATCCGGTTCACTGAATAATTTTGTGTACATTTGCCATTTTTATGAGAAATTAAAAATAATTCGATTATCGAGTATTTCCATAGTTTAGGTGAGAAATGTTCAGTTTAATAAATAAGCTTTCCGAGCCAGGCGACGCCGAAGTTCATCGTGCAATCACGCGCAGTTATGCATCGTAATTTGAACGATAATGTTCGAATAGTGTTCAAGCATTTACCCTCCATCGACACACGGGACATTTTGAAGCGTTCTTTGAAAGCCATCTCAACCTTCGTGCTGGTGATCGTTAACTCCTCCTCAGTACCATATTCCGCGGGGATACCTCCGCGAGACATCACTTTTTGGAAGACTCTCTGGTGCAGCGAATCGAGAACAGCCTGAACGATCATCGACTTGGTCGACTCTAATTGTTGCACGTCGTAGCCGCCTTTTCTCGTGCGGTATTTCTTGTACGCTCTCTGGATTAACACGAAATATTGACGCACAGCTTGCCCAGAGCGTAATTGGAAGTTATAATTTTATGCGATTAAAAATTCAGTACGCGATCTCTACTTCGTTTAATGCAAAAGAAATTACCCGATCGATGCGGGGCAAGCAATTTCGGTAACAAAACACGAAGTGTGATTAATGGTGAAAACAAACGAACAACGGGAGAAAATTGGCCATTATAATGATAATGAAATTTATGCACACATATAGGAAACGCTGTACGTTGTATGAAATTGGTCGGCTTAATTAATTATTAGACTGTAAATATATTATGCATTTATAAATTTCACAAATACATCTCTCCGTTGGAAAGTCTATTGTTTCGAGCGAAACTGACGGTTTCCGTTAGCGTGCGAGAATAAGAATTATTTTTTGCTTTTCGGTCAAATTGATCGTTACCGTAGATATATCAATAAAGGACGTTACTTGAATAACCATGGCAGCTTCGTTCGCCTTCTCCATCGTCAAGCCAGAGTCATTGTACATCATTTCCATCCAAGCGACAGCTTGAATGGCTTCCGCGGGCTCTAGTATACGCATATCCTTCTTGAGCTCTTCTTCCGTTTCCGCTGCGAATATTCACATTATTGACTCCCTTGATACCGTTCGGACTCGCATAAAATTCTGTACGGTATCACAGGATTAAGATCTTACGGGCGTCCATCCTCTGATTTCTTCTAATGTAATAGCCGCGGTAGGCGAACTACACGGCAAAATATTCGTTTCAATTTTTCGTTCACGGTGCTACGAGAACGATCAATAAAGGATCCCTACTTTTATGTGTTTCGCAGCTTTCGAAATTTCCGCCTGCGTAGCGCCAGCTTTTCGTAGGATTTCCAATGTGTTCGCCACAGCTCTTTGCCATTGAACTTTTCCCTGTACCTCGCTCGAAATCATCCTCTGGTAGTGGCCGCGGAATGCTGCCTGATACAATAAACCGTATTACAGTGTCTATTCGATATATGTCCAAAATACGGGTCTGGCCAAGGACATATATCGGCTGGAAGATACTATTCTTTGATACATTGCCGAACGTAGTAAAGGTCACCGAGTAGTGTAAACGTAATACGGGTCGGGCGTATCGGTGTGAGAGCACTACTAATCCAATAACAAAACCTCTTTATTTTTCATTATTTCTTATGGGAGTTTCATCAACATATTCGTGGCAGTTTTCCAATGAAAACGATGCCAAATACGATATAATTTCGATGATATAAAGTTACTTCCCATTCCAATTATGTATATACACTACCGCTCAAAAGTATCCGGACACTCCGCGGTGGATACGTCGATGAATCTCTGAGTATTGGTAAGTTCCACACACGTAATTTTTAAGTTAAAACGTTAGATATTTCATAAGAAACTAATAAAAATCGACAATAACTTTTATGCAATGCTAATATATATTTCGCAAGTGTCCGGATACTTTTGAGCGGCAGTGTACATTAACGGGAAATTAGTGTAAATATGATCCGAACGATATCGTGTTTGGTATCATTTTAATCGGAAAAATTCCACAAATATATTGATGGGAGTCCCATAAAAAATAATGAAAAATAAAGAAGGTTTGTTATTGGATTAGTAGTGGTCTCCTGGTCTCACACCTCACAAGGTATACCCCGCTGCAGTGGGGATAGTTCTGAGTCATTTATCGGCTAGATATTTGGGACATATATCGAGTGAAGACTGTAGTTGTTTTGCGAATGGAATTTGTTTTTAGAATTTAATCGATCTGCGTTCCTCAAGCATAGACACGACATGTAGTTTTTAATCAGAGGTTCCTGTCAAAGTTTTCAATTAGCTATCAGGCAACTGCAATTTTCACCTTTTCTGTTTCGAGAAGACGTGACGCGTATATAAAGTGTTTACTTGTATCACTGTAGCAGCGCGATCAGCATCCTCTCGCGTTGATCCAGTTGCTTCCAAAATGCTTCGTATGGAAACCTTGGACCTCTCGTCGCAAGTCTTATCTGTGCAAATCAAATAATAAAATAATCGCATTTGTCGTGTCCTCGTGCGAACGCAAATAAACTAGAAACAAACTTCTAAAAATAAGATTCAATATTGACAGCATTTTTTAGAACGCGCACGTGTGCCGTAGGTTTACCTTCGCATATCTGTTCCGGTTGCGTGTCAACCGCGTCCAAGTACTCCCGAAACGCTCTCTGGGAACCAAAAAAAAAGAGGCATTTCGAAATGAAATGTGCCACGTAAGTACCGTTAACCATCCGACACGCTATAATAAAATTTACTTGCATCCGCGGTGCCGCGACGGCGATTTGTTCCAAAGTAAAGCCGGATCGGTATAGTATAGAAAGGATCGCTTGGCTTCCGAGCAAAATGTTGTTCACGACTTTCACCGCAACTGAAATGGCAGAGAAGGTCATAAAGTCAAAGTCAACAGCAATCGCTGATAAATTTACCTTTTGTGTTCTCCCGCGTGATCAGAAGCGTGTCCACGTATTCGGCGATGAAACCGTACAAGTTCTCTGGTTGCGCTCTGAGCACCTGTTTTTCCATCAAACAATCGATAATTTCCAATTACTCGTCTTTGATTAAGAATATTGTACTTTGTTGTCTACATATTAATCGCCTCGGATTGTTTGAAAACGAATATATGAATAAAAATATTGGCACATAGACTGCTATTTTTGCTAAGAACAACGTGTGCAGTTTAGTCTTCCTTTTTCACTGACAATCGTGATTATTAATGGATTATGGATCTTTCTGCAAATTGATTACTAGACAGCGGATTTTATGCATTTATGACAAAACTGAGTAAGTGTAATTTGAAACAGTGAAACTATTTGAAGAATTTAAAAATACTGTCCCATTATTTTCAACCTATTCAACATATCAAGAAGGAAAATAAATGTTTATTTCACTCCAGTTTGATGCAATTCAGATGGAAAATTTTGATTTTGCATAAAGATCCGCAATACCGAACAACGTATTACGTTTCGAACAGAATAATGATGCCGTAGCGAGATTATTCTTCAATTGCAAAGTGTAGTATGACCTGAATGCGTTGCTGGTAACGCGTACGGTCATGTAAACGAAATTCCCCGTTCACGTTTGCTCGAAGAGCAAACACAAAGGTCTTTGAAACTTGTGATCCCGTGTAGACAGGAAAAAAGGTAACAGGAGTTACACGCTTCCGATGCGAAGATGGAAAAGCGATCTCAGGATAGGAAAGCCTTCGTTAACCTTTGCTCGGTATTAACAAGAAAAATGATATGAACCCGATCCTCTCAACAAGGAACGCCGGTTAATGCGCAACCACTATCGCTCATCGGAAACGCTTAAGTTAAACATCGAGCGATTTCATGTTGCCGGCGAAACGTGTCGCGCGCGCTTACCTCGCGCGAAATGTCAGCGCACAATTCCCGTAATCCTTCCGGCACCTTGTATATATGCCTGGCGCCGTGCTCCTGAAGCATCACATCCATTTTTCGAGTTTCAGCGACAACGGCGACGCGCGAAATCACACCGAACTCTGCGTCGACAAGCGAAAAAGTCCACGAGCCGAGACATCATCGCGCACTTTTTTCTTTTCGCTGTCGAGCGACGCGAAACGTATTTCTCTTTTGTTTCGCGAATCGCGCCGCGCCGACGCGACACGCCGTTCAATCCGCGTTTATAAATAATAAATCGCGCGATTCCGATGCAACGACCTCGCGCCGCTGATCGACCGCGGAGCCAAAATTGTTATTCCATTTGCTCGACCCAAAAGCAGCGGGGTTTATAGTCGAAAAAATTACTTGTTATTTATATACGAAATACAGTGTTCCTCGATGTACAGGGTGTTCGACTACCATTGGGTGCGAGCGAGGATCCCCTCTGATATGTGATTGTCGCGCGCCTTTATGACGTAAGCCACGTACACCTCTGTTGGCCGGGTTGCCGCATTCTAGGCGAATTTATAATTGATTGTAACTAAGAAATGAAGCCGAAATTGCAATTTCTTTATTCTTCATTTTCTTCTTATATTGTCTTGGAGAATCACCGCTTAAATTTTCTCCCACCTGTAGTCGAACACCCTGTATGTCCACACCACAGGTCTACCTAGTGACATATATCGGCCAGGAGATACTATTTTTTGATTCACGCCGAACGTAGAAAAGAACAGCCAAATTCTAGAGGCCACGGGGTATACCACGCGACAGTGTGGATAGTTCTGGGACTTTTATCGACTAAATATTTGAGACAAGTATCGAGTAACGACTGTAATTCGTGAACGGATGTATTTGGCTGTTTTCGTTCATAACTTTTTCTCATCTTTCTGGCGTACGTCAATCTCTTTTTTATTTTAGTTTTTATCGCTCGCGAGAATCTGCTTTAAAAATGACGCGTTTCAATAGCGAACGAGTCGCAATTTGTCTCGATTAAATTTGTCGCGCGCGTTGTCGTCACTCGATTGGGCTACGCATTTCCGATTAATATTGCGAAAGAAGATCGGTACCACTGACGCTATTGTTTTTGGTAAAATTATGACAGCAAATTCATCAGACGGTGGAAGACTGACAATTTTTGTCGCATTTTATAGCGGACACTTTGAAATGACAAATTACTGGTGATTTGCGAGGGTGCCCTCCCACAGTGAAATCATGTTACCTGGCACGCTCCCGAGCAGTCGTTGTGAATGATCGTCTCCATGATCGTGGTCATTAACGCAGACATTTCCATAATACACAGGCTATATGAATTCGCATAAACGATTGTGTGACCGCTCGTCGCGTGCCTGACGCAGCTCGTTCTGCATCGTCTTCGTCTTATCCGAGGTCAATACACTTCTGGCAACAGAGTAAACGGTATTTTTAATTCTACATGTAAACTGCAAACAAACAATGATCATTACACGAACGATTCGGTAGCCGGGCAGCGTAAGTCTAATTTTCTCATATTAATCTGTATGGTATCTGTTAAGAAATATATTCTTCTAAACCTTTATACGAAATCGTATTCTTTTAAAACTCTCTTAACATAGCTCATATAATTAAACTAAATTTAACGTATCTCGCACGGACTCATATAGTTAACTCACATTTTATTTTAATATCCTCAACAATACCTCTTGCATGCATCGTCCAACAAGATGGAGGTGACTCACTGACCAAATAAAAATTTTTAAAAACAACGAAATTCGCGTCGGAACTGTCTCGTTGGCGGCTTTAGCGGCGTCGCGTGAGTAGCCTTCGTTATGCTCGATTTCCATGGTCCTTGCGGGCTGGAACGGAAAGGAAAAAAAAAGGAATCGCGTGTACAAGGAGTCACGTGCTCCGAGGATGCGACTTCCGAGTTCGCGACGTGTTCGGTGTTCGGACAAAGTTTCGCTCGTTAGTGGGACTTAATGGAAGTTTGAAACGTTCCACAATTCGGAGTCGGTGGGACTTCTTTTTCCGAAATATAAGATTGACTACTTCACCGGGCGGCGACGGCGACAGTGAAGTTCCTTTCAGGTAAAAGTTGCGAATAATTTCGTGGTCCTCGCTTTGTTTCGTAATTCAACTCGATTCACCCGTGGCAAACTCGAACTTCTGATTAACCGTACGACACATCTGGAAATTAGAAATTATTTATGAACTTAATTTTGTATACCAAAATTTGCCAATTCGGTAAGAATTCCCATTCAGAGGCGTCAGAAAGTAAATTGCTCTAATTACAGTTTTTAACAGTGCAACCAAAAGCCATGCTTCTCAAAGTGTCCGAAACTATTGGAACAGTAAGCCGCTTTATTGAGACAACCGTTCAATTGCACAAAAATATGTGAAATTTTAACGAGTCGGGTTTCGTCAAAAAATGGATTTTCCCGGTTTTGTGCAGCTAGGTTTTCAATTCTAAGCTTGCTGCGCACACGATTGTATTTGTATACACAGAATTGTCCCTTTCGTAGGGTCGGTTTCCCACAGGCGATATCAACAAGTTAATTCGCGAACGGCGATTTTTCCCAGCTCGTTAGCGGCCGATTAAACCACTGGCCGCACGAAAAGATAAGAGGACCGGCCATAGACGTCGGACAACTGGTCTTCCGGCCTCGGCTATAATAAATTCACCGGCCACAAGAAGGGTCCTCCGGATGGCGTGCCCCCGGGAATTATCTGACAACGGCCCTCCGGGATTAAATGCCGGTGGTCCACCGGGGTTAAGCGATAAACCCGGAAAAGGCCAAGAAAAACCGAATTTCAAAGATGACGATGACAAGCCCGCGTCGAGTGACAGGCCGGATAATGGCGGAAGGAGCCTCCACAATGGTAGACACGAATGCGACCCAAGGAAAAAGAAGTTCATCTCCTCCGCTGAACAGACAGGAAACGAACTAGATGAAAGGTTTCCATATAGAGGAAAATCGAATTTTTCAGGAAAAAAATTATACGCGCGTGGAGTAAGTTTCAGTGACGTCCCTGGAGATGTTCAGGTTACCATTGTCAAAGAGTGCTTCTTGAGAAGATAAAATCTGGGAGACGATTGTTTTCACAATTCGAAGGCTTGTATTTTATAAATTCGGAGGACAGCTATGAAAATCTAAACCTGCAGTTTGTGGTAACATCATACAACGTTGGTCGTGCAAAAGGAAACTGGAAATCGTCTCCGAACGGTTAATATTAATATTTGATATTGAATATGAAAACTGTCTTTTGTCCCTTATTTATAAAGTATTAGAAAATTTCTGCGGTCCACCGTGCATTTTCAATTTGCACGACAACATTATGGTTCCGGGGGATCTAGATAACTTGATGGAATATTCTTAGTGCGATTAATGCCACACCGAGCAATCAATTAATTAATCGCAACGGATCCACTTCGTTAACAGCTTATGCAAGTCGGTTTTATATGTCTGGCCGGGTTCGATACGTTCGCGATTTGTAATTTGGGCAGCGTGTTAACGCCTAGCGCGTGCAAACCGAGAAACGGACATGGGTACAATAAAACGCGCAATGATTAAACGCGATACGATATCTGTTGCGTACTCGCATTTTGCAAAACATTTATCGAGCAATCCAGCAAGTTACGCGATATCCGGATATAGTGCGCTTCATCAATTCCCGCTGTCCTAATGAATTTCAGTTGACTAAAAGTGTCACACGGCTCGAGTGAGCTTGTCGATGGGAACACGATACAAACGAATTCGATACAACCCCGGAAAGTGACTATCGAACAAGTCTACGGATATCGGGTATCATCGATCTTGAAGGCCTTGCATCCACCGAGAGACGAGATGCTACTTAGTGTTTCGATAATTTTCGATTTCAAAGAATACTTTTGTTTGGATGAAGTGTGCTGTGAAATATGCAGGGTATCCCAAAAATGTTGTACTTTCTTGAAAAGGGCAATTCCTGAGATGATTTGAAGTAACTTTTTCCTTTGCGAAAATATTCTCCGCGGCTTCGTTAAGGAGTTATTCGCGAAAAACGTGGACCAATCGGAACGTGGCTACAGCGGGCAGATTCTGGCTCGGCCAATGACAGCGCCACGCTCAGCGGGACCTGTCGCCGAGTCCGCTGTAGCCGCGCTCTGATTGGCTCTTGTTTTTCGTTAATAACTCCTGAACAAATCTACGGAGAATATTTTCGTAAAGGAAAAAATACTTCAAATGATCTTAGGAATCATCCTTATCGAGGAAGTACAACATTTTTTACGAGATCATTCAGTGCAGTTTAAAAATGTTGAACTTTAAATTTTGAAGAGAAAAATAACTTGAAAGCAGGGCACTTTTTAATTGTATAAAACCCAATTATCGTACTAAACACTAGATTTACGAGACTCGTCAAAATGACGGACTTGAAACTTTTAAATTTGCAATTATTAAGAGTGCAAGGACGCACTTTTGAAGAATTGTTCAATAAATCCGTTTCTTTGAGCAAATATTACAATAAAAATGGCTGAAAATCTAATTGAATAAAATTTTCTTATTTTTACAACGCAATGTAAAATAGTGACTTTTAGTGCTCCGTAAACCTAGTGTTAATGGCGTCCAAAAGTCATTTCTCCCCTAACCGTGAAACGTTTTTGTTTTGTTCGCGCAGCGGGGTTAATTCTCGAAACAGAAACAAGTTTCTCGAAAGCACGGCAGAGACAGGCAGAACGGTTTCCAATAGCATCAATATTGAACTTTTCCCGCGAGCAACGCAAAAAATAGATTTGAAAATCAAAGTCGTATTTAAAACGAATTCTCTTCCGAAACGATTTTACTTCTGCCTCGTCGGACTGATGCGGATGAAATGCGGCAATCAAGAAACATCCTGCATACACCGTGTCTCCAAACACGTAATCAACGTTTGTTGTCATTTGAAAAACAGGAAAAACGAATTCCGTTGCGGAAACAACGAATGTTTGCCTGGCTCTGTGAGGTGCGACAACAAATTCGATTGCTGTGATTCGAGCGACGAGCCCGGTTTCGTCGCGCAATTTAATTTACCGTAAAGATGCGCTCAAGAAGAGCAACAAACAAGAATCGACGAAATTAGACGATTGGTATTAGGCCGGTGCAAAAGTTATTGCGTTTCGAAGCATCAACTCTAAAGCGTTTCAGCCTCAAATACAGTTTACGTCTATAAATACGATAATTACGTCTATAAATAGAACCGTTCGTATTTACACTTTATTTAGACATAAAATTTTTGAAATATCGAACGATTCTTGATGTTTCAAGCAAAACATACTTTTTTAAATCACCGTAAAATCGCTTCGAGTAATGTTGGAAGCAATTTTCGCGATTCCATGTTAAAAGCATTCGATACAATCGACAGCGTCAAATGGACATCACGAAAAATCAGTGGCACAAATCAATGGTGTGCACTTTACGACGGTGTGTTACACGAGTACATTCAAAGAACAATTTATCTTAAAATAAGCACGAGAAGTTAAAGCGACGAAAACCACAAATTACTTTTACGCCAACTGTATAATCTCCGGAAACGTTTGCCGATAATTTGTAATTTAATGATCACCGGCCGATTTCATTGCGATCTTAATTACTCGCACTGAACATTGCAGAATTATCAAAGTTTTAAAGTCGAAAGTTCGGTAATTGCTTTTCTTGTTCGTGAAAAGGGTGGTTAACTACTTTCGGCAGGTATTTCAAATATTTAAATAAACGCGCCTCAGCCTTCAAGTTTCCGATGCTCATTTTAATATTGATGCGCGTTTCGAAAAGTAATACCGACTTATAACTTCGGTTAACGTTGTTATTCCGTCAGGGACGTGTCCTGCGTTCTGCGGTATTACGGTGAATATTTTATGCACTTACCAGGGGGCGAAGTGTCTTGCACGGGACAAATTAAGCCGGGGACGATGGTGACTTTCTCTTGTACATCGCTCTATAATTTTCCGATGACGAATGACCCGGCGTATTGCGCACTCTCTTGCCTCGAAGGTGTGCCGTGAGGTCGCCAGTTTTTCCGTTACCCTCCGGCTAATAAATAATAAGTTTAAAATGTTCTATTAGAATCCAATCTATATAGAAACAAGCACTCACTGCTTATCCCTCTTCGTGTTAAATATACCACTGACAATAAGTACTGCAGTTAGAGTATTCTTCGATAAATTGAACAATATTCATGGTAATCATTCGAATTTTTATGCAAAATAACTGTCACGTAGATTTCTTGTGACCGCGTTGACCGCGCCGAACTTAGAAAAGGACAGCGCGTGTAAACACGGATCGCTCGGCGACCGAGGCTTCGACCTCGAGCTTTGACCTCAAGCTTTGAACAGACTAAGATCACGACCAAGGACATTACTGTAACAACTGTTTGCATTCACTGTATTTCGTTTCGTAATCAATCGAAAATAATGCAACGGTATTTTAAAATTCATTAAACGTTTTTACTGTTCAACATTTGATGTACTCATTTTTGTCGTGAATCCATAAAAGCCTCGTTGTTGTCAAATTATCTACTCTGTTAGAAAAATGTTGGAAAATATTTTTCACCTAACACATACGCTTCCTTTATCGATACATTCGTTATCAGTGTTTGTATTTTTTTGTAAATTTGTATAGCTACAACGAACTCCTCTTGCCGAGTCTCTAATTTAATTCACCGTTCTGATTGGAGGTTCAGCAAACCGTATTTCCGTAGCAAGTCGAAATTTAATACAAGCTGGCAGAAAACGGGCAAGAACAAAGTTTGCGGTAGCACTCTCGTTAGCAACAATTTCGTCGTATCAGGTAATTGCTTGTAAGAAAATCAATTTTTCTACCGGCGTCACGCAATGTTGTTTACGTCGCTCTATTTCATAAAGCGTTCGCTGCTTCGTCCTCGTTCTTTCATTTCGTTAATATGGCACCCCCGTCGCAAGAAAGCTAACACAAGACCTCACGTAACTGCGGAAGTACTTCGACTAAAAATAAATCTTCCGGCTACAAAAATCGTTTCTTCGAATCGTTCCTTGCACAGTGGATCGAGAAGTGTAAAAGCTGCCTGTCCTCCATTAAATTTTCAATTTTAAGAAAAGGAGAACAATTTATCGACAATTTCCTTATGCATCTTTCGATGAAATTATCTTTGAGAAAACGAGGACAGGATTGCGTAGACGGTACTTACGCAATTTTAGTGATATTGCAAAAATAAAAATGTCAGTTACAGATGAACATGGAGACTCTGGAATATCTTCCAACATGAGTATGAATTTGAAAAGAATGCTTATTCATTGTACGAAAAAGGAGGCGTTCGACTAAGAAAATAATGAATATTAGGAGTACCCATACGTAATCAATTATTTGCAAAGAATTTGTTTTTTTTTTGGCACCTCGAGTCATATTTTGCTTCACGAACCCTGGATTTCTATAAGAGGGGGATTGAAAATTTGTAGGAAAAATGGCGAGCTGCCCTTGATAATGATGGAGAATAAAAACTTGAATTTACTACAAAGTTTGTTTTATATCTCAAAGTAATTGATTACTTATGGGTGCCCCTTAATATATAAGTCGTACGAAGATTAAAAATTACGAATCCTCTCTCAGCAACCGTTCTACGGTGTGTACGTCTACGAGAGGCTCTTCAATGAAGCTCTCAGAAAATCGGAGTACGTGGTGGCAGGAGGTAAGCATTATCGTGATTGGAACGCCGATGAGAATTACGTGCGGAAGTCGAATGTGGTCGAGATATCGTAGCCAGGGAGGTAAGTGCATAGGGTGCGAGAGGTCGAATTTCGCCAAAGACATAGCGCCGATCAAATTGGCCAGTCGTCTCGAGTTAACGTTGCCGGCGCGACCGATTTGCGTGGCCGCTCGGACAACCGTCTACGACAACTGGGTCAAAGTGGAAAGGTGAGGTCTAGAACGCGACGTATATTAATTAAACCCGCCGACCGGTTATACATGCTGATGTACTTTGATTAATTTCACCTGTACACCCGCGCCCGTAACGATGTTCTTTCCTGGCGGACTTCCGGACTTTTTAGCTCCCCTTACCCCGCGACCGGTACCGCCGGGCTAATTAAGTCACGCCGCATTATATTTCCGTAATTAATTCGTGCTCGTTCCGGCCGCGATGTTGTTCTATTTCTGCAATTAATTTCTTCTCGCAACAGTTCACTTTTACCGCGTCCCGTCGCGAGAATACATGGAGTGCTGATTCGCTATCCGCGATATCGGATACATTTATTGTTTAGGTATCATTAGCCTTTTAACCGAGGATGACCAGCTAACTCGTGACACGTGTTACACCTGTCGACAATGTTTCATTTTCTTCTTAACTCAATAAACAATTTATTGTGTCATAATATTCGTATCTGTATAAACTATATTTATAAAAACTAACTATATTTATTTCGATCGCGGTCTTGTTCCGATCTTTTGTCTTGTGTTATGTCTCCCTGAATGTTCAGGGTTGAAAAGTCACTCGGTTAAAAGGTTTATAATACCGTTGGCAACTCTGGCCCAAGTACGAAATTTTATAACGTGAATATTGAGAGTCTTTTTGTAACGATTTAGTTCATCCAGTTTTTATGACCATTAGTCGGTATTTTATGTTTAATTTTCGTATAAGATTACAATAAATGAACTCGATTTATAAATGAAATAATATTTTGTAAAATTGTAATAAATTAGTGAAACATCTGGCCTTTATTATTTGTCGAAACTTCGACAGCCCCAGCTAAAAGAAAAAAGGGCAGGGTAATTAAATATGGAAGTTCGTTTAACGTCTCTACCATCATGGTTTCTGTTTTACTGTTAATACAACATTTGAACTCTTTCCTTTCGGACAGAGGCAGGTGGTGCTATTTCGCAATTCAGAGGATACGGTATTTACACGGAATTGTCAGTATTAGTTCAGTCAAGGGCAATAAACGTGATTACCACTTGTACACCGAGTTCACCGCTATTGGTTACTTCCGAGATTGGATTCGTGTAGCTTGCGTCAGCACATAAATAGCTTGCAGACTTCAGTTCGTTTTACAAATTCACGACACGTCGATAAGCGACCAAGAATAGTAGCCATTTTCAATGGAACTGGACATAGAAGACCGGTTATTATTATCCGTAATTGTAGCCGAGGGACTTGTTCGTATTTCCCGGCGATTCACTATATCAATTTTGAGTTTCGAGATTCTGTAATCTTTTTATTTTCCGCGTAGATTAAATTATTCTTATTAAACCATAGTGCTATAAATAGTATTCAAAAACTGAAACTAAGCGCGACAATTTTCGTCACACAGCGTTTACTCGATTTATGTCGAAAACACGGTTCTAGCCAGGGACATATATCGGCCAGGAGATAGTATTCTTTGATCCATGCCGAACGTAAAAAAGGACAGCGAAGCTCTAGAGGTCTCGCGGCAGTGGGGATAGTTCTGGGACTTTTATCGACTATGCATTTGGGACATATATAGAGTAAGAACTGTACTTATTGATTACATTCAATTTTTGCGGATTAACTGTCTGGCTACGGTAAACGTTTTATCAACGACGATGACAGCTGTGGGGAAGATCCGAAATTATTTTAATGGTTACAATAACGAACCGACCTGTTGGTCGTGGTGCGATCCATAAACGACGAAGCTGTGTTATACATAACGAGCCGTTGCTAATTTAGACTCACGCTGGATAAAGCCGCTATTAAAAGTATTCGTTATTTACGAGACCGCTGCAACGAGAACTTTTTTGTATAGCTTTCGAACTGGCGGCGTTTCCCACAGGAATTTTCAATATATGACTTCGTCGTGTTCCAGATAACTTGTTACGTATCGCGCGAAATATGTTCGCCGTTGTCTCGTTTTTTAAACAGTCTACCTCAGAGACCCATTTTGACGCGTTTCTCACATTTAGATGGAATATGGGTTTCCGATAGACAAAGAAATGCTTTCAATTATTCGAAGCGACATTTCATTCATTTTTTAATAAATTCAAGACACAAAAATAGTCGTACCTTACTCTCCAGCCTGGCGGAAACAACGTCGGTCATTTTCAATTTTGGATTCTGCATAACTTTTCTCAAGGAAGTCCTTCTTAGGAGCTGCGGATTAATTAAGAAAAATTTATATTTCTGGCTCAGTTTGTAGCATTAATGAAAGAAAGTATTTCAAGGTTGACAAGTTATAAGAAAACAGAGGACGAAAAAGGTAAATATAGTGGCAGGACTGAAACGCTGATAATTAATTATCTCGTTACCGCAATCGCGTGTGTTGAATATCGACGAAATGTTCTGAGAGAAACGTATGCATACGTATCGGGCAACATGTTAGCAGAAATCTAGGTTTGGTTTGAGCGCTATTCATACCATTATGGCTGACGCGTGTTTGTCCAATCGTAATCGAACCTGCGATAGGAAGTCCAAATTGTTCAACAAGACCGATATTTGTCGAATAAGTATTGTGCACACCTACTCTGCACAAGATTAATATTCGTCGTTTGCTATTTTGTATCCATTACTAGTGACTAGAATTAATATTTCTCGATCAACGTTCTGAAAATAAATTACTTTCCGATCGAGGAAGTCGATCTATAATTTCTATCTTCGCGAGAAGTTTCACATTCGTACCTCAAATACGTCCTTGACAAAATTTAAGCCTTACATGATAACCGTGCAACGTGTCTTTAATACTTATCGCTCATTATCATGACCTTATCTGAGATCATTCTCACCCCTTCGAAATCAAGGCTCGCTTCCTCTGTTGTTGAACGCAAGTGAGTATATCACGCGATGACGCTGTAATTCGCTCTTTATCAAGAAAATGGACACTGATGCACTGTTAACCCCTTAAGTGACTAGCCCTGACAGCCGCGGGCTCGCGTAACGCACGCCATTGTCTATCTTAATACTATAGCCACTGGAAGGTAATTGAAAGACACTTCATAGAACAAGTTCCTTTAAATGAACGTACAACCTTTTTTCATTTTGTCCATATGAAATCGAGTGTACTTTGTTGTATCACATTTCACCGTTTAGCTATTTATTAAACACAAAGGCATTTAATAACGTAGGAATTGTTTGAGCTACAAGGTGATTCACTGGATACTCAAAGGCAAAGTGCTGGCAAAGAGGACAAGCTGACCGTGTGTGTGTATACACATATTCCCTTTTCCTTGGACTGTCCAGTTTCCAGATACACGGCCACAGTCATCTCCGCTGCAGTAATTATCGTCGTTAACCTCCCAATGACGGAAAAGCGATATCGGTCTCTTTGCCGACACTTAAGTGTAGCCTAAAGAACGCGTTTCCCGCTGTGATATTCTGGTGGCGGCACTGCCTTTGAGTACGCGAAACAATCAATCGACATGTAGTTTCATGGACAAAAATGAAAAAGTCCGTTGCCATGTTGGTATTTGAAATCTTCATAGTAGTGTTCCTAGGTGTCTATTAGAAAGTTATCTACGCGAAATGTCAATTGTAATTTCTGCAGAGCTTTTCAAGGTTACTCTAATGTCGAAAAAATAAAATCCTACAACTATCGTTTGAAAGATTTTTTCGTATCAGCTGTAATTTTCGAGTGATGGAATTTTGTTCGGAAAACGAGATTTTGAACGCGGTACGCGCCGCGGCGCACAGTGGGCCATTTGGACAAAATCGGATTCAAAATCAAGGAACTTTCGATAGGAATGAGGTAGAGCGATGAAATTTTTTTTAAATGAAAGCTGCAACTTTGTAGAATATGGGAAAAATAGAAAGATTATTACCATCCAATCATTTCAACGAAAAAATGATTTCATTAGTTTTTGTCACAAAAATCTATTTTTTGCAAAATCCTGAGGTCGTAGACAAATTTTGAGACCAGATTTGAAATCAGCGTGAAAAAATCTATGGGAAATGATGTATAGCATGTTAAAAAAAAATTTTTTCCGCGCGTGGTATTGGAAAAACTAAAATTTTCTTGAATTTGTGCGCGTTTAACGAATTTTCTCGAGGTTAAGAAACGTTCGTACTACAATCTCTCTATTTTTCCCATATTCTACAAAGTTGTAGCTTTCATTTAAAAAAGATTTCATCGCTCTACCTCATTCCTATCGAAAGTTCCTTGATTTTGAATCCGATTTTGTCCAAATTACCCACTGTGCGGCGTCCACCTTTTTCCGGGCCCGCTGCACTCAAAGAATTTCAGCTACGCCTCGAACGTGTAAACACGCCGGCGCCAATTTGTTTCACCGCGGGGCGCGTTTAAAAAGGGGGCTCCTGCGCGTTCTCCTTCTTCGTTGCGCGACGGCGTTCCAGTTTTCCACCGGGGATCGTCTCACCCTTCTCACCTTCTCGTTCTTCCGTTCCTTCTTCGGTCTGCTCCGGTTCTCCTCCGGTTCTCCGGTGACCTCCGCCGATGTCTTTCCCCGTTAAGTTACTTCCGGTTCCCCTCCCCTTGTCTGTTTTTGAAGAAGCTCCAGGTACTTACACCCCTCCGAGCGTCCCCCGCTTTATCTCCAGCCGCTTCGAACCGACGACCCGTTTCCCACCCACGCGCTTGCTCTCTCCCCACCACCGATCCTCTCTCTCTCTCTCTCTCTCGGCTTTTCGTTCGTTTGTTCCTCTCCTCGTTGTCTATCTTTCGCCGGGCGTCCAGCTTTTTATCCCCCCCCTCTCCTGGCCCCGCTCCTCGTTCGGCTTCCGTCTTGCGATTTACGAGGTTGCGGAACAGCCGCAGGCTTCGAAACGGAGAAAGCCTGGGCCCGGATAAGTGGTCGTTTTGTGTCTACGCCGGCCGGAGGGTGGTATTTCTTGTCCGGTGATTAATGCTGAGTTTTATAGCGCGCACGGTATTATCGGGGAATATAATATTTATGTAGGTGGCCGAGCGAACGGATGCCCACCGAGCCTTCGCCTCGCTTCGGATCCTATAAATTGGCCCCCGTTGCGGCGAACGCCGCGCGCACGAATTTTCCTGCACCGATTTCTTGCCAAACGGGACTTTCCGTTTAATTTTGCCCGACTACACTTGCCGCGGTTATCCAGGAAATATAAGTGTAGCAATAGCAGGACTGCCGGGGCTGCGTTGTCAGGAACCGAGTATCGGGCAACCAATCAGCTCCCCCTCTCTATCAGTGGGTCAAATCTATGGCAGATTTAGTCGCGAAAAATATTTTCTATTGTTTTGAACCAGTTAACCGCGGAGTTTAATTTTAAAGATCCCTCACGTCGCGGAATGGAAGTCAAGCGATGATCAGTATACAAGTCGAACGCAGGCCAGAGGCCGCTATCATAAATTTTACGGAAAAAAGTAAAGAAAAATGAGAAATGATTACGTTTTTATTCGATAAGAAATTAACAATTCGTTAACGTTAACCGCATCGCAATAGAGTTTTGTATTTTAGTCAAATACGCTTAACTGGTTAAAATGAAGATGAACGATGGATTTGGAAAGTAGAGACTGTAAAGAAACGTAACAAGTAGACTGCAGAGCTTTATACAAAATCAAAATTGTCTGCATCAATTGGAAGCCAGAGTAGCCTTTTCGGTAATTATTTAGAAAGTATCACTCATCTCCGACTTTGATGAAATTTAAATATGTTATAGATTCCGACATTTTCAACAACTTTTTTCTTTTTATATATAGGGGGGTGGCGCTTTTAGTTTTCGAGATATTCGCACAAAACTATTGCTAATACTGTATTGAATTTTCCGTATTCTTGCGCGCTCTGTGGCAACGTAAGCCTGTTACGGCGCGGCGTTTGTTTACTTATTTTTGTAAACACGCTGTGGAGATGAGAGAGAAAACAGGGTTTCGCTCTGGTCATACATAGGTATGTAAGGCGAGCTTTCGAGAAAGTTGTTTAAAATGTGTAGCTGCATAGCATATTTAAATTTCATAAAAATCGGAGATGAGTGGTACTTTCTGAACAATTACCTAAATTTCTTTCCTCTTGAACAACTTTGAGAAATTGATAATTACATACACTTAAATCCTTATTTTAAATATTTCTATCGTTTTAAATGTGTCTTACTGATTGTAGTCACGAGTAGGAGCAAAAGAAGAGGTTCTAACGAGTGAAAACTTGTGTAAAATTTGTCATTCTGAGGCAACTTCTGAAACTGCACCATTTTTGTCCTCTTTTCGTGATCAGTCTGTGCAACGTCGCCGTATAGCCATTTAAAGCGCTGTCTGCCGAGCTTTCAGGAACTGTCTGGTGACCGTTGCGTCGAGCATTGACAATCGATAACGTCCAAACGGATCAAAAGGCGCGGAACTCGTCGTGTCGTTTTCTGTTATAATTTAACCAGCCCGTTCCAACGGCTTCGAGAGAGGAGCAGCTTTTATGTTCTTATCCTTTGAAATCTTTTAATGAGAATTCTCAGCGCGGACTGGAAGGTGATTTAACTCACTGATAATATTATTGTACCTCGTGAAACTGCAGGAACTTTTGATACGCGGTCCGAACTGAATCGAGCGATTCCACGGTACCGGCACGACCGAAATCATCCCCCGGGGAAAGTTAATTACTTGTGAATTAATTCATCGAGAATGCTTCGACAGTATTTTCGTCCGCATTATTATATCGTTCGGGTGAATTTTGATTTTTCGGAGCGATTACCCGCAGCGGCTCCGTGCTCTATCAAAATCGGATTCCTTCGGATGGAATTCGAGGTGCGCGAACTCGAGGAGACGCCTCGTTAAGTTTCGGCTATAATCGAATTAAAGTTGCAAGGGGGGATGCGTTTAATTGAAGGGAAAATATTGGTTTCTAGAGCGCAGCGAGCGAGCATACTTGGGAAATTGTTCTGTTGAAATATAAAAAGCGTAGTGCAACCCGGCAGTGAGTGATTCTACATAAAAAAAAATAAGAAAAACTACGGTATAACATGTTTTCATCCGAAGGTTCGTTTCCGAGAAAATCGAGTTTGAAAATGCAGCGAATACGCGTGCTATTAGATAGAAATCGTTTGACGCGTTTGATCATGGCCAACCAATTCAACTTCCTGCAACGACGGATCTTCAAACTCGATTTTCCCGAAAACGTGGCGTCCAATGAAAAAATGTTATTAACTTTTTCTTCGGTTTATTTTCACATGTAGATTTTACATGTAGAACCCTCCCTGGTTGTACTACGATTTCCGCCTCATTCCGCACACAAGCTTGTCTGTACCCTAAGGATAAAAACATTAAACTATAAACATACAAAATCGCCTGCTTCGAAGCGAAGGTCTCCAAAAGCCGATGGTTGACCGTCCGGCTCGTTCGGGCAGTAGCACCAGCAGCTCGATTAAAACAATCAATCAACAAATGAACGGGACACGAACGTCCCGTTTAACGCGGCTTCGCACTGCGACAAGAATGCGCCGGCAACAACAGCGGATCGAAGCGGTATAAAACTAAATTAAACTTTCCGGAGCTGGAGGCCGAGGCGCGATACCCGAGCGCCATCGAAGAAATACCATCTGTCTTTCCCGCCGTGATTCCGTCTCGGATTCAGTCACCGATGCAGCAATTTCTCGAGTTGGGAAAAAGAGGGGGAAGAGAAGAAAGGAACAACAAAAAAAAACAAAGGGAACGCAGCCGATGGGGGACGATCGGTACCTGCTGCTCGTCGGCTCGCGCTGTAAACCGAATTCCCTTTCGCCCCGATAAGACAGCAAAACAAAGTGGCCTCTATCGACGCCTCACCCTCCCCCCTCTCCCTGCCGCTCCGAGACTCGTCGTCGAAAGAATCGCGTTAGTTTTGTCGGCCTTATTGCGATTTTCGATTCCGTGCGATTTGTCGTCCCGCCCGATTCCGTTCAGCCGCTGAACTTGCAAATGCAGCCAGGTGCATCGATCGCGGACGCTCGGATGGAGCGACACCGCCGCGCGGGGGCAGAGAGAGAGAGAGAGAGAGAGAGAGAGAGAGAGAGAGAGAGAGCAGCGGAGCCGGAAGCAGAAACAAAAGGGGAGCCGACGAACGAAAGAGAAACGGATAAAAGAGGAAGAACTGCTGGAGAAGGGACAGGAAATTGGGCAAAGAGGAAGGGAATGGAAAACAAATGACGGAGCGGGAAATATACGCGTAAAATCTACGAGAGCCAGGGCCGAGAGGAGGAGCGGGGGTGGGTGGGTGGTGGGCAGATAACAAAACGCGGGCCAGGGACCGTTTAAAGGGAAGATTGTGTTCGCGTGAACATCGTGGTGCTATTTTTTTTTTACTGCACATTGCCTTTTTTTATGGTCGCAGCAGTTTCCCCCGTATAGTCGCTCGGGACTGGCAACGCGACTGTAGAGTAACAGTGGATAGAATCTCGCGATTGTTTCACTTGATTCTCTAACTTGTTCTCCGTTCTTTCGCATGCGAGTCGTATTCGAACGGATTATTTACGATTACAAAGGATTGATTGTAGTACGAAACGTTTGGAGGGACACTGTATAGTGACAGTTAGGCAATTGTTTAGGTTGTTAATCTATAGAGGGAGGAAGACGAATTGGCGACGTGTCTTTCGAATGTTTTTCGTTCCGTTCGTTTAGGATTTCACACCGCGTGCGTACAGTGTCTCTCATTAATGTTTGGATACTCTGGAACTAATTGCTTGACAAAATTCAAGTCGTTTGCGCTAATGTTACGAAAGTTGTTCCATTTGTTGTTGAATTGGGAGCAGGTTGCTAAAAGTGTTCACCAAAAAACGTACCTTTAATCACCTGGCTCCAATATCCGGCCCCTAGATAAATTTTCAATTCATGGGCACTTGTAGACAACTAATTGACAATAATCAACGCAAAAGAATATTGTTTATATGGATACTATTGCGCGATGAATTAAAAAATAATTCGTTGAATTAAAAAGAGAATAATGGTTCCTGAAAGGCGACGGCGAACTCGAACTACCAATTAATTCGTCGTCACTGGTTAAAAAATTAATGAAAGGACTGATGAAAGAGTGTTCAATGGGCCTAGTAAACCACGCTAAGAGGACGCCTTCGTATTGTGATAATGATCGTTTAACAATTTTGTCGACGGAGTGTGAATGTCGCGCATCAGCTTTCTTCGAAAAATTTCCGCAATAAAATCGATTCCTCTTTTTCCACAGTGCAAAGGTAGACTTTGTCATTATGTCTGGGCATACAGAGGCGGAAGTCGGGAGTAGAGATTATCGAAGTCGATTTCTTAAGGAGCTATGGCGCGGCAACAGTCGGATCGTGATCGTGGTGTGCTCGAGGTGAACGTTCAACGCCGGGGCGAAAGGTAAGATAATGGAAAATCGGAAAGAACGGCGCGTCGGATGGCGGTCGGGCCGGAGACAGGTGGAAATGTAAAATGGCAATACTTCAAATTCATTTGCGTAACAATCTCCGGTTCCTTCCAGCCGATGAAGCATCTCCGACACGATAAAATCAGAAGTTCGTCTCGTTCGAAACGGAGGGAGTGAAACTAATACGAAGAGTCGGATCGTGGATGGAAAGGGAAACGAGACGGAGGGGTTGCGAGGTACAAAATGGTCGGACGAAGAGGGGCGAAGGGGAGTACGGGGAAGGGAGACCAGAGCGAATGAGAAAGAGAGATCTCGCTCGGTCGTTCCGCGGTTCGTTCGTTCCGACGATTTGCCCGCGAAATTCATTGGGCGCGGCGAAAGGGAAATGAGCCTCGGCTCTCTTTCGTTTACCTCGAATCGTTCGTCTTTTTGCTTCCCCTCGTAACAGCTATCTTTTGGGACATCCCTGTTAACCCGAGAGGGGCGTGTAACCTTCGCCCGATAAGTTATCGCGTAATTATGAAGGTTGCCGGCCCGTGGAACCGTACGTTCCTCCGCCGACTGCGAAATGCTCATTAAGCCGGCCTCTCATTCGTAAAGAATCTGCGCGAACTCTTGCGTTTCGAGAACTTCTCCCCGATACGCTGATTCCGCTCTTCCCCTTCCGGCCCAGGAAACAATCGTTGATTTGCGGTGCACGGTAGACGAACATTTTTTTTCTTTATCGAAATTGGCTGCGCCTAAAAATTGTATGTCTAGATTGCAGACCTCCATTCTATTGATCATTGTACAGTATTATTTTCCGAAAATTTTCCAAGCCACAAACAAATTAAAATTTGCAGTCCATTTTTTAAGGTCTCCTTGCACCTTTGAACTCGAAGTATAGTTACCTTGAAGTATATTGTTACAGAGGCACGATCTATTTTAATTGTTACCTTTAGCGAATGGCGACTGTAAGGCGCCACTAAAAATTACTGAAATTAATAAATTACTAAACATTTCAGTACTGTACGAGTAAATTGCACCATTTTCGTATGTGTAGCATGAAAAAATATATACACAAGGGAAATATTCTAGGTCGGAAGAATTGTTTCGTTTTAGAGTTAAAAGGCTTCGAGTGCAAATGGTTAATAAAACATTACAAAAATTGGCTTAGCCAATTGAAGCGACTAAAAAAGATTTTTATGCAAAAAATGATCCTAGATCGAATGCGAATCACCGAAATTGTCTGAAATCTCTTTTTTAACGACAGTTAGCAATAATAGTTTTGTTGCGCGTTAATTGCGAGTGCCGTATACGCGAAAATCTTGCAGGGAGAAGCATGATCTGAGATATGATATTCGCGATCGCGCCATAGAGGAAACAATTAACGGTGTATCTTTTCTGACAGATTGCACGAAAGGGAAGGGTTTTTATGGACTAAAAGTGTCGGGATTCATTCTGGCTTCATTTCTTCGCAACGCTGACATCTCCAATTTCGCTTTATTCCGCGAGTCACAGTATCCATCAAATTTCCCGGCGAATTCGAAGTTGCCGGTAGAGGAAGAAAGGGAAGCGGATTGAATCGAATTACACAGACAGGCGGCCGGCTTAAAATGTTAAAGAGGAAAGAATTTCCATTGCTCCGAAAAATGACATTACCGAAATCCCAGTCGGTCCTTTCCGTTTTCCCCGTGATGTTCCTTCTCTCCTCGCGATTCTTCCCTTTCGTTTTCTTCTTTTCTCTTAATCCGCTCACTCCCCCACTCCCACTCTCTCTCTCTCTTTCTCTCTATCTATCTCAGCCTGTCTCTCCCTCTCTCGCTCTCACCCTTTCTCTGTTCCATTCTCTTCCCTTTCGTTCGTCCTCCGCGGGTCGTGTTCGTTTTATTTCATCCGCCTCTCGTTCAATGATCCTCCAGCTCCCTTCCGACCTTTTCGAATTAACGTTTCACCACGAACCCGCAAATAAATTTCGCGAGCCACTATTACCAGACCGGCTGGGAAGGAAGTAAATCTTCGGATAAGAGGAAACGGCCGCGACGGTTATCATTGAAGAATTTATTATCGAACATCCGTTAACTACTTCAGAGGCCCTTTTCTTCTCCAGAACATCTTAACCGGAGAGCAATTTCGCGTGGCTATTGATACAACGTTCTACGAGAGAAAGCGGATTAACCTTGACTGGACAGAGCCTTGAAACTAATCAGCTGTTTGTGTAGGTAACCATTTATCCTACGACACCTCTTCCCGAGGATTAACACTATTATCGAAGGAAGTAATCTTGTAATGTGAACCTTGAAGACGTCACATTATTATTATATATTTTGTAAATCGAGGCCTGAGAAAACCACCCCTTCATCTTTCTCAATATTGGAAATTAAGTATTCAAAATATCGCCTAAAAATAAATAATAAATTGTACTCATATGTATAAATGTTGTATATTGTTTTTACAAAAAGCTACGTACATTGTAGACGTTCCCTTTTGGTTTGAATAATATGCTCATAAACATAACCCACTATTTGCATTTTTAACATTAACTCTATAGCGCGACGTGTGATTCTTTATACATAAGATATAGTATAAAAAAATTCTAATTTTTGTGATTGCGCTGTCACCAGGGGTGCGAGAGAAGTTTCTAAACTTTCGAAGGAAAATCTATTTTTCAATAACTAACTATCTTGCGATAGTTGTAATTGTTCAAGGGGAGTGCCGATCACTGAAAAGGTTAAGAACCGCTGCGCTATCAAAATGATGCTATCCGAATAGTCAATAAATTTTTCACATTTATTTCTGGATCCCTGTATCGCTCTTACACGATTCATAATACTTTAAATTTTGCCGAAAGCTTACCTAATTTGTATTCACGCAGTGTCGGATGTTGTATTTTATGTCCAAGTATATTTAATGAGGTTTTCCTCCGCAACATGAATTTGTTCGACGCTGGCGTGCTATGAATAAGAACGTAACCGAGTATGGTCTGCGAACATAAATTCTGCATACAGACTGGTCTTTAAACGTAAGAAACATTTTGATTGATCCTACTTCGCATTCTTTAAATTCTTTAATCGCTGAATAATTAATTCGAAGTATTCGAAGTCTTGCGATTCCTCGCGACACATTCTCGAGAATTGTGCGCACCGGTGTTTACATCGATAACTATAACAAACAGCTTGGTTCTGGCACGAAGCAAAGACAAGACGACGAGAGAAGACAAACAAGGGTGGTCGTGGGGAGGGAGAGTAGCAGAATTTCGAATAACTAAGGGCCACAGTTCACTCGGGTGTTCGGGCGACATACGCAAATAGAATGCGAAATGTCAATTACGACGTTTGCACTGTGCTTTATTAAATTCCGTTTCAGTTATTAGAGTTTCCAGAAAGTTCTGGAAATGCCCGGGCTACGATACTGCCTCATTAATGTGGCGTTGGAATGCGGCGGGACGATCAACGAGCGCACTTTAAAACCGTTCCCGTTCTATCTTGATCAAACTTCGGATATCATATTACTCGGTATCCCAATGAAATATGCATTTAAACTGCGGGTGCTGAGAGAGGGGGGGGGGATCGAGTTTCAAATTCCCTGGCGTTTGGTTTACCCTGCCAATTTTGCCGATTTGCGCTGAAGCAATATTCCTTTGGTATACCATTTTTTCTGACATCTTTTTAGAGTGAATTCATTAATCCTTAACAGGATGATTTTTTAGTTTTAAACTTGATGCACCGTAAGACGAACAAAATCTCTGTGACGAAAACTTTGTCACAATGGACGCAAATGTGATATAGCTTCCACCAATATGGATATTATGATAAAATACAGTGAAAGAATTAAGAAGAAAATAGAGTTACCGAAAAGCAATGGTCAATACGAATGTCTATGCATTTTGGCTTGGATTCGAAGAATTATTTGTAATATACAAAGCGGAATTATTATGCTTGCACGAAGCTGATTCTGCTGTGCAGCTGTTTTTCTGTGTGTGACACCTGCTTTGAAAATTTTTGGTACTGGCAAAATTTCTGTCGCCACTAGATCTTTAGCTTCTCGTTCTTCGCAGACCGATCTATACGCCGAGGGAGTTCAGAAGTTTCTACTAAAAGACGGGCGCGGGCGCGTTCAATTATATAGTACAAAAGGTTGGTCGATGTCGTCCGTTGTTCTTGTTCGACCGTACATTTGTTCGTCCTCGATGAGTTCGTCTCGGGCGGATTTCCATTGTTCTTAAGCCATGTCCACGCTGAAGCAACATCGAGCAACCTTTTGTCGCCTCTTGTTGCCTTCTTTTTCTTTAACTGAATAACAGAAGAAGGCAACAAGAGGCGACAAAAAGTTGCTTCAGTGTAGACATAACTGAACGAATTCGGTCTTTCGTGAGAATTAATAGGACTGCTCCTTGGCCTCCCGATCGGGAAATCTAGTTTAATAAGGACCCACTGCATACATATTTTAGCATGCACTCTAATTAGCACTTCCCATCGTTCTCTGTGGCAGCATAATTGTTACACAAAATACTCAACTTCATTGTCAGAGACACAAGAGGAGTTCTTATTCATCCTTTCACTCTGATTTTCTGAAACAAAATTCTGTATTATTTCTTTTCATACCGACTGACGTTGATACTACAACAATTGCATTGTACTCCTTAATTAGTATTCGTATAATTACTTTTTTAGTCAACACCTTCTTTCTTGTACAAAATTTCTCAGTAATTTCGTTCTTAGTATTTTGAACAGAACGAGCCAAGCTTGCTCCATTAAACATCGAGTTCTGAAAATGAATTTTTTCAGTTTTATTGTTAAAACTCAGTCGGGCTAATTCAAATATGATGAAGTACATTTTTCAAACTGTACATGCTAGTAACGCGATTCGATTTATTTTACAAGATGATTAGCATACCATTAAGTTTTCGTCGATGATTATGCCAATTTCGTGGTACCGTGTCCTTGAAACAGAGATAAATCGATTCGGGAAGTTTTCGTTAGCTCGTCGGTTTCAATAATGTTAAAGTCTTTGACACAACCCCGTCCGTACGTATAAAGCCCGACTTTTACACCTCTCCAAGTCTTTTACAACGGGCGCTTTACGTGCTCGCCCCGAAACTGTCGGCAGTGAGTGCTTTACTTAGTATCCTGTGTCTCGAGCACCCACAGTTTGCGCTCCGAGGAGTACGAAAACAGTGCACTTAGCTGAAGGAGAAGTCACACAGTAACATGTATACAGGGTGTGTCGTTAGTGGACATATTTCTCATTCTATCCCTTTAATTACCATCAACCTCGAATCATTTCCATTAATGTTATGCTTTCCTTCGTCATACAAACCAACTATTATAATCAATTAATAAATATTCCACTATTGAGATCGTTTGACGAGTTGAGTAATTCTGTGTTGACACAAAATAAGGAACGTAACAAAGGTGATATAAAAGTATGCGTGAAAGATAATTGGACACATTTATCATTGGTCTCTGAAAAATTGGTTTATAAAAATAACTACACATCCAACAGTTTATTTGTTTTCGATAATATAGAATATATTTTTGCTGCATCAAATTGAATATTCAACTAAAGTGTGTTATGAACGCATGTTTATGACAAGCATATTGAGCAAATTAGTCAACGATTTTTTTCATCCCACCAGAGGTTCGATGATAGGAGTACCTCGGCGGCGCGGCGTGCATGAACACCTGATGTTGAAGGTCGGCGTGTCTGCGGTGCTGCCGAAACCGAAATTACAGGGTTAATGGAAGTCTGGACGTGGCTGCCCTCCTTCCAAGGAAACGGAAAACGTAGCTGGAAAGGTATCTTCACCCTCCTCGTTACTACAGAAAAAAGAGCAGCTTGCCCTTTGCCACCCGAATCACCAGACCCTTCGTATCTTTTCGCCCGAGACTACCTTCATTTTCGGAACAAATGCGCGCAATTATTTGTTACTCCGGCCTACGCCTTCTCCATTAGAGATAAATAAGAAACTGTGTGCTGTATCGACATCGGCACCCGCTGTTCCACCGTGATAAGACTTCCTCGAATTTTCTGCTTTCCACGGAAGAATCGTTCTTGATTAATTTCCGCGAGAAAAACTCGTGGTCGCGAATATTACGGGGAAGGTAGACCCTTTCGCGTTTACGGTACGTACAGTTTTGTAAAATGAACAGGCTCGAAAATTCAACTTTTCTTCTTTCGTGTAAATTAAAAGTACAACGTTCAAAAAATGTGCTCCCAATAATATAGCTCTCTACAGTTTTTGAACTTTTATAATTATGACTGGACTACGGGTCTTTATGTAAAATAAGAATATTGTGCGTTGATTGAAAGAAACAGGAGGCAAAGTTCTTTCGGTAATTATACAGAAGTTGGTCCTCCTTACCGAGTTTGATGACCCCGAAATACGTTGTCAACGTCATTATTCTGAATAACTTTTCTTTATACATGCTACCGCCGCTCGATTTTAGTTTTGTATTCTTGACAATATATTTCAACTTCCATATAATTACCGTTCTTTATTTCTTTAATCACTTTAGTTAACTGAAAATAATATATTGGTGTTTCTACATTCCCTTAATCTTCTCACTGTTTTGAATTGTACCATCCATTTTTGTCATAAATGCATCAAATTCGCAGTCTAATTGTGACTGTTCAGAATACGCAACGTGTGAAATATAATAAAATAAGAAATGCTTAGAAGATTAATAAATGCTACCGGTTGTTAGGGCAGTAGAAATAAACTCACAAACACTTTAATATATATTATTATGCACGAGAAAGGTACTTGTATATTTGACGAATGTCGCACCGAGAGCGAGTGTCGAAGACGAGGAATTCGTCACGTATTTACCGACCTTGTCGGTCGTTCTCGTAACAAAAACTATTAGCCAGTGGTACGCGAACGCATTCCGCTTGTGTAATTAATTTTTGTATATAGAAGCAGACCTTCATAAAATTAAGGGAAAAAAACCAACAAACGTCTTGTCACGTTTCCGGCATTTCTGTTACCAGAACTAAATTTCAGTTACACTCATGATGTCGTTATTATCCAGCAAAAAACTGAGCTTGCGTAAACGTTCGCAGTGCAGTCGTGGTACAAGCCAGAGATTCTAGCATCAACAACAGGTGGCTTCAAAGCAATATGTCTCCTTGAGATTTCCTTCCGTCTTGCATCTTCTGTCGAGGTATGTTTCATCCAGCAGTCATCTTAATGTGCTCTAATATTGCGCAGTAAAGCGTAGATTATTAAGGCTGACTTCGGTGAGAAAAATTTCAGCCACCCATCGTCTTTCCACTGCATATGCCAGTACAAACTCCATAGCAGGGAATAAGAAATTATGAATAATTAAAATACCAACCTTGAGCTTTTTAGCGGTGTGTTTATTCGTATACCTTGAAGTACACGATTTAAGACCAAACGACTCAAATGTTCCATTAAAGTTAAAGAAACTGGACGTTTGAAATGATCGTACAGCACAGTAGCGAAAGTTAGTGTACAGAAATTTTGTTGAACTCTTACGGGTTAAATACAATAATAAATAGGAAGGAGCTTACAAATTGTTCATCTTCTGATTCAACTTGGCAAGAGATGAGGGATTCGTGGGAGACAGATTAAAGTGAGAGGGGGAGAGGAATATTTTTGAAGATCACGTTACAACGATTTGTTTCAACGAGTGCTCGGGCCTGATCTCGAAGGAGGCGACGGTGCCGTCGTTGAAAGGTAACGAGATGCTTCCGTCTATCACCAAGCCGGCGTCGAAACCTCCGGATATGACGGTCAGCTTGTCACACTTCTCTCTTTCCGGGCAACAGTTCTTTTCGATGCAGCGCGTCGTGCCGGTCAGCTCGCGTATCATGTACGTCATCCGCGTGTCCTCTGCGCGGATCAAAGAACCAAAGGTTATTCGGCGAACTGCCGCGTAGAATATCCTACGTCACTTTCTATCGCTTCGATTGAGCCGGATTGACATTCTAAATCGATACATTCGCCCAGTTATTCCGATTCCAGTCCATAAAGATGTTCGACGAGCCAGCTACCTGGAGGGTACATGAGAGCTCGATGGTATTTGTACAATAAATCGTTGGTCTCCTCCGTGTTCAATTTCTTGCCCGTGGCTATTTCGACGACCCTCTGCACGGTATCAGCCGGCTGGAGGTTCATAGATTTGTACCAGGATCGAGAGCCTGACCCGGTGCAGACGCATACACCGGAAGATCGAACCCTATGCGTCTGGCCTTTCACGTTGATGATTAATGATATCGGCCTCGCCGCCGAAAATTCTCCCATGAATACCTGAATTTTACGAGCGGTCTATCGGTTACTTTCCAGGCGTTCGATCGCTCTTTAAAGGGGAACACTTGTTTTTTTTTTTTAAACGGTCCAAACGACGGATTTTTTTTTTCTTTTTTCTTTTGAGATGTCAGGACGATTCGTTGAGAGAAAGAAATTTTGAAAAAAATTGCAACCACTCGGAAACACGTGCTTACGTTGATCAATAGCGAATAAATGTTTAGCGAATACTTCACTTCGTTCAGCGCCAGCCAAGGTAAAACTCTCTCACGGGGCTGCAGAGCGTCCGCAATTTTCTTTTGGGTCGATCGTATCAGGGCTCTGCGATGTTTATGTAATACGGTAATTACATTAATAAAAGATATTGCCAATATTTGAAAGAGTAATGCATATTTATGCGCGCTGAATATTGAAGAGGCAGAGAGAGAGAGAGAGAGAGAGAGATTGTTACGAAACGTCAAGCGTTTTCTCACGTACAGTTTATTTGTTTTATCGCGTATTAATAATATCGCACTAAACTCGTACGAAATATAATCGACGAATCGGACATATAAAAATACAGAGCCGAGTCAATGGCGCGAGTAATCGATATTGTTTATTGTGAAATTCGATGGCGCAGTGTTAACGAAACAATTTAGCGATACCGTTAAAGGAATAAAACAGAATCCAAAAATATTCTGAAAAAACATTCCGAATTGAAAAATCGGCGAGGCAATCGCTGTAAACGTTGCTAGCCACGCCAACGGTGAAACTTCACCTTGGCAACCCAGACATTTTTTACTTTTGAACCAGTGAATACCTCGCCTTAAAACTACGATTTTTGGCAATTTCTCGTCAAGATGTGCAGGATTGTATAGCAAAAATTGAAAAATTTCTGGGTTGCCAAGGTGAAGCACTCGTTACACGTAATCGCGACGTTCCGACTTCTTTGTGCGCGAATCGTAACTGCGCGAACATTGTAATTTGCAAGTTATAACTGACGAACTCGTAACACCCCATAACTCGAAACTACTTAGGGAGAGGGACAGCCCATGAAACGAAGACGCATCATGGTCTTTATGAAAACGTAGAACAGGCAATACGCGTTGCTTGTTTAAAACTTAAGAGGATAAATTGCCGACAGAAAGAACTCTGTTAAACGGAGTCGTCCCCGGGCAGACTATTTGCTATTAGAACTTCATTATAATTTAAGAACCTAATTCCGGGTGGAAGCGCCGGAGAACTGCGAAATTTCCGCTCGCGGAACTTTTAATGTATACAAATAAGACATCAGCTTTTATCAGAATTATTTGCGTGATATAGGAGTTTCGTTGAGGAAATGGCCGAGAGGAAATGGCAAATTTTATGCTCCCCCTCTTATCATGATATTTAAATGTTGTCAGTCTTATAACGTCGAAGCTCACGACTGCGAAGAACATTAACATCTTGTTTAAGTTTACTTATGCGAATGCCTTCTTCTACGGTATTCTCAAAATCGTTAAACATTACACTGCCATCCAGGCTCTATTTTAAACAATCTTGAAACGATATTGTTTCTCAACATTTCTTGGCTCGCCAATGATTGACAGATGCTTCTACTTTAAATTTCGATTTTTTCAATCTCCTGTTTCTCGGGAATTATGTTCGTCGCAATTTTCGAGTAATTGAATAAATACGAAAAAAAGGTAAGAGGAAAATGGCGTATCGAAATACGATCCACCGTATCGTACGAACGATTATCATGGTAGCGAGGTATTGAAACCACGATGGAAAGGAATAATGGTGGAAACGCGAGCGCCGATCGTATTTCCGCGGTGCAGTCGCATATCGCAGTGCCACGCCGCGAATAAAAATGCACATATTGATTTCAGACAGAGGGAAGAACAAGCTTAGATCAGAAAGGATAACTTTCCAATAATGCACCCACTCGACTCTTCTCTCTCCTTGGATACGACTCTTCTCGTGTATGTGAAAGGGCCGTGTGTAAAGTCCCTCCCCATTCATTACTGTCCGTATGCGACTCCGCATCAATAGCGTGTATTCTCCTGACTGGAGTTTCGCGAACACGCTCTCGATATCGTTGGTGTACCGCGACGGCAGCGTAAAAACGTTACTCTCGCTCGAGACACTCGGATTGATCCCGAACACCGGCTTTGTGTTGTCGCTAATTAATTTCGACGCGAGGAGGAACGTGCCGTCGCCGCCGACCGGGATCACCAAATCCGCCCAATTCACGCATCTCGACGCGTCCACGATCCTGGAACAATCGAACACGGACGGTCATGTCTCGTCGACATCTGTCTCTGTCAGTGTTCATAGTCCGCTGAAACTGCCTTAACGGGAGATTCTAGTGTAAAGCAGGAAAACCGACCAATTATTTATATTTTTTTTCTAGACCACTATCAGCTATAGTTTATTATTTTATAGGTACAACCAAAGACTAGGAAAAAAATGTATTCATCCTTTTATCACTATTACATCGAGTTGCATAAAATTGTTGTTATTCTCTTCGGCAGTGCCAGCATTATTGGCATGCACTGTAGCAATTGTATCAATCATTAGATTTTAAAACAGTGCCAGGCACGTTTGCATCAATTGAGGCAAAATCGTCCTCACTGTAGCACCCACTGTGGGAGAAGTACAGTGAATTCTCGTTAAGTGTCAGTGCCAACCTTACGATTAGGAGTCAGTGGAAATACCCACACCACTGCGGTCAGGGGCCGAAGCTCGAGAGCCATCTCTCGAGCTACGTGCAACATTGTATCGGAGACAGACATTTTCTGAGTCTTCTTGTCACTATCGGTTAGTAGTCATAGGCTTATGACTTATAGAAGGATGTGAATCCTTATCTTAGAATTCCAGCGTGCCCTTTGTTTTTGAAATGCGACGCTCGGCGAGAACCACAGATTCCGTCTAAGAGTCAGTCGCCAGAACCGCGCAACTGACTCGTAACGAGAATTCACTGTACCTAAGCGGGTAAAGAACCGCGTGTGCCTCGCAATCCTCATGATAGATCTCTCTGTCTTGGGGCAACGAAGATGAGTAGGGGGGGGGGGGGGACAAGCGTCCGAGGGACCCCAACAGTACTCAGCACTGTCTTAAAAGGTAAATAAGTTTTTATATAGTTAGATAGTCTGTGCTGGGATCATACCAAAAATCTGACGAAAATTTCGAAAATTATTTCACAGCCAGATTGCGTTGACCCTATTTGAAGTCGCGACTATCTTTCATAGCTGGTAAATAATAGCATTTCCCATTAAATTTTATTAGCCTGCTACCTTATAATAGCCTTTAGAAAAATAGTAAAGCACTTCTGGGACCCGCAAATTCAATGAATTCATATTTTTGCTCATAATTATAGTAACTTCCACCTCTCTCTCGTGTCAATCTAACATTTCCCATTATTTCTGAAGAAACATTTAATTTATCACTTGCGATGGAATACAAATAATTTTACTTCATCCTGCCATAGCGTTTAATTTTCAGAGAAGGAACTTACAAATTTAAGTATTTACCTCCTCATTGTTTATAGTCTTTTATTCGTAGTCTTTTTGAGGCTCGAGCACTGAAGCTGCCTTTAGATCATTGTTCCCGACCCTTTTCGAATTCACTACACTCTTTCATAGCTGGTACATAGGACGGCTTTTACGGAAACGGACTTTTGAAAAAACCGGTCCACGAATTCTAGACTTTGAAAGAACCAGTTATGTAGGCTGGTTTTCGAAATTTGAAGTAAAAAATTTTAGATTTGTAAATGTTTGTTTTTACATCGCGTGGCATCACAAGGCGATCTTCAAACGACCGTGACAATTATAAACAAAAGATTTTTCATTTCCATGATTATTAGCAATATAAACAGAACAATTAGTAAAACGTTCTTCAATTTTCTTTATATTATCTACAACTTGGCAGTTATTTCGATGTCCTGTACAACAATGCCCACAGTTTAGAAGCAAACTCGAAAACCATGGTGGTCGAATTTTCTATAAAAATAATGGAAGTGAGAAAATACTCCTGTAATTATTGTTTCCTGTTGGGGAAAAAGCAAACTTTAATTTTCATATGAAAAATTGTTTTCGATGGATCGTTAGGTACTGAAGAAGACTGATTCAGCACTTTCTTTTCTCGAAGTAGAACTAATGAACTTCTTACGTCGTTGTAAAAAAAGAAATATCACGCAAAACTGAAAGATGCATTACTACGCATGTCAACGTCGCATACACCTTTTATTTTTTACTTAGGAGCCAGCGTCATAAACCCACGTCGGTAGAAGGAAAATAGAAGAAAAAGTGTATGTACTTTATTGTTTGAAGTAGAACTCACTTCGTAGCGTGTTTTCGTCCTTTTTACATGTTGAAGGTTTGATAGCATTCTTTTGAACGTAATATTGGAAATCTAGCGTATTCTGTGACGAACGTGCAAACGAAAGAGACGAACCTTTCTTTAACGTCGGTTTCTTATGGTGTGTTACCTTTTTGTAATGCGAAAAGAGATATTGAGTTTCTTGAAAACAGATTCTAGATTTTTCTCGCAAGCGATCTGCAGACGATGTTCGACGAGGATTTCTTGCGGGTCCTTTCCCTGCTCCTTCATCTTCGACAGGATTTGGTCCTCGTTCAGATTGGGATTGCGAAATTTTAAGAACTCTAGCGAGGACAGTTTCGAGATGCAAAGAACTTTCTGAGGCTTCAAAGGACTCAAAGTATTCAAGCAAGGCAACAGTTTCATAACTAACGCGCATCCGTTCAAATTTAGGTTATGATCGATGTTATTCAATAAACTATTGTAAACGTAACGCGTAACGCAAACGTTCCGGAATTAATATTACTTAAATGAAGCAATTAGTTTAATACTTATTATAATGCTAAATATTGAACCAAGAGATTGTTTGTTCGCCATTGCCGCTGCAATAAATATTCGATCGCGCCGTTTATATCTGCGTTCGCAGCCATTCTTGAATTCATTCTGATAAATGATTAATAAATTTGTTTCGACGCTACGCAAAATATCAGTAGGTACGAATGCATTTGTCGATTGTAATCGTTTCATTGCCTGTGAAATGCAAACAGGCCGCGTTTATGCGAGTGGACGGTGACTTTTGCATAATAGGATTTACAACTGTTATTAACTTGATTTACGAATTACGGCAAATAAGAATATTTGTCAATGAACACTGTATTCGGTAAAATGTATATAGAAATAAATTCTGGCTAATTATTTCACCGGAAATTTTATTAAAATTGTAACTATTTCGATTTAAATAACGACGCCAAAATGGTCTTATGCAGTTAGTAACGTTGATATAGTACGCTTTCATTCAAAGTTTCATAAAACGATCCCAAAAAATCGTAGATCAGTTTTTTTTATATTGTTATAACAGGGAGGTTGCAATCTTCAAATCTGTATTAGATTCACTTCCGAAAAAAATTTTTCACGTTTTCAGACACGCTTCAATTGGTAGTATTTTCGTGAGAGAACGTCTCTCCAATTTTCCATCTTTCACGTCGTGCAGAATTGTCTTGAGCAAAAATGATTGCATGCTGGTAAAAGTAGAAGCCTCTTTAACATTTATTGTTGTACTATTTTTTTAACAAAATTATCACAGTGTAAATATCGCCAGTTTCTCGGGAATAGAGTATTCAGTGTTCAAATACTCTTTGGATCGCTGTATGTGATAAAAAAAAATGGCTAAAAATCTGATTATACGCGTTCTTGTTATCTGTATAAAGTAACGCAAGATAGTCGCTTTTAGTGCCACGGAAACCTAGTATTAAAAGTGGTTCAGCATGAGATTGGCCGCCTCCGCTGCTCGGAGGTCCGTTCCCCATCGCGAAACTTGCAAATCGCATCGTGTCTCCGCAGATCCGCAACATCGAACGTAGCTTCAACTTGCCGGCAGAGTATTCGGCTACCGATTTGAACGCCATGCGGGAGAACGTGTTCTTCGGGATTACCTCACGTGTCCTAAGTGATACTCGGCACTCAGGACGTCGGCGGGGTTGCGTGTCTTGTACGTCGACTGCCGGCGAACTTCGGGACAAACTTCCCTGAAATTTTCGTCTCAATGGACACTGACCATTAAAGCCACTTAAGGTACCAGGATCTTCCCTTAACCTCGCCCGTCCAGCTATGCCACCGTCGACCACGAAATATTCTTGCGTAGCGCACATCGTCGAGATGTCCAGTTGGGGACAAAGGTCACCTCCGATGACTATCGGCAAATCTTTTAATTTTTGGTCAACGAACAAGGCCTGGAACAACTGTAAATGAATTTTGTTGATGAGCGGTTCCACAAGTAAATTGCTCCAGGACAATTAGAGAATTTTTGTACGTTTCATAGAATGTTTAATTTAATGTGAAATACAGGATATACGGGATACGATTAGCAACATTCCCCTCCATCGATTAGTAAATGTAATAAAATCGTTCGTTTCGCGCAGCTAGATCATTGATCTACCATATTGCGCCCCACTTTCGAAGAGGTTTTATCGCGAACGTCTTACGTACGACCATGAGTTTCGTGTGTTTTTTTATTTCCCGTTGCCGGTGAGCTTCATCGATACCTGTGCAGTCGCAATTTTTCTTCCTTTGCAAAAAGGAACTCGTTTGTCCGGACGGAATTACGGTGCTCCGAGGAACAGCACATACTTCGACGGTGCACCGTGCAGTTTTTGGTTCCGTGGAAGTAGCCGGCGTCGGGTTTCCTGCAGCGCCGAGACCAGGGCAACTTCGCGGTAAACTTCGCAGAAGTTTTCGCCTCGAGGATAGCTGACCGCGGAAGCCATTTACAGTACCGGAATGTTCTCTTAAGACCGGTTGTCGCGAAATATCCAAGTGTTTTATATTTCTTCGAGCATTGTCTGCTGCTTCGCCGAACTTCTTCGGGATTTCGTATCGCTAACTTGGTCTTAGGACACCGTTACCGGCGAACTTCGAAGTCTACGTAGAAAAAACCGTTTGTTTTCGTTGCCGGGAATCGTCTGTAAAATCAACGATAGAAAACCAGTGTATCTCGGAATGAAAAGTCGACCAGTGCCTTCTGTAGAAAACGTTTTAAATTAAAAATGCGATTTTCAGAATTAAATGCAGCCGCACGGAGCAAGGAGACATTTCAGTTTTCCTTTCTTCGCGTTCACGGAAATTTCAACAATTTCCCGAGCGTCGTGTGTACGCTGCCGGTGCAGTTTTAAAATGTCTTGTTAAGGCTTGTAATAAGGTACGACGATAATTGTATTTTCCCTAGAATTTTTATTATACTCGGAGATATGACAACGGGCCTCCCCCGACAGTAATTACACGTCGTACGCAGATTTTAGCTTGAAGAGGATGCTCGAGTCGAGTTTCCAGCTGGCCGACGAACTTCGCAACAAACTTGCACGCTCTTTCCCTATCCCATAGCTGCTGACCACCAGGACCACTTATGACACCGCCATGACATCCCGCGGAGGAAGAAATTCGTTTAACTGAACTTTTAAGCCTGTGGGACCAAGAAGTAAAATTTACTTTTTCGCCTCGCGACGCAAAAAAGAAGTACGCTGCAAAAGCACTAGATATTCTACAAAAATATTCAGTTTCTATTGTTCCCTTGTATTAGGATATTTTTTACAAATTTTACTTTTTATGGTTTGCAACATTTGAATTCGATGGCAATGTGATATTCAAAAGAGTGATTCCTTTGACGTAATTTTTCTAATTATTTTACGGAAGAATTTCCATTACCGAATTTCATTGGCATTTTTGTCTTATTGTTCCTCTTATCACTATTGCTTTATACATATATGTAAAGATTGTCCAACGTCATTGCTTAGAGACTTAATGTGCGTTTAGACCGATGCTCCGAGACTGTATCCGTAAACAATGTAATTAGGGTATTTTCGAGCCTCTGACTGCGTTGTACAGAACAGAACATGTAAACATTTAAAATTGATAACATGTCTTGCAAAGGGGGAATTATCGACCCGAGATCAAACTATAACGGGAGATTCTAGTGTAAAGCAGGAAAATCGATCAATATTTTAACATTTTTTTTTCTACATCATTATCAGCTATAATTTATTATTTTATAGGTACAACCAAAAACTAGAAAGAAAATGTATTCACCTTTTTATCACTATTGCATCGGGTTGCATGCAATTGTTGTTATTCTCTTCGGCAGTGCAACCACTATTGGCATGCAATTGTACTGCTACGGTATTGTATTGTATTGGGGGAGCTATTGTATTGGTACTCGGCACTGTCTTAAAAGGTAAATAAGTATTTTTCACAGTTAGATAGTCCGTGCCGGGATTATACGTCGGAACGAACGGTGTCCGAATCCTGGTTCCTCAAAAATTTCACCTCTTCAACGCCAAGAGTTGACAGAGTAGCAATAGGAGGGCGTACAATAATTTATCATAGTTCTGGCGGTGTATTGCGACGTGTATGCGCCGTGGCTGGCGCGGTCACGGGGGTACCGGCAGTCGTTCGATCCTGAGAAGGTTTCGTTGAAATTCGAGTAATATCGATTGTACGCACCGTTCCGATCGGAACGAGACCGCGCGCAACTTTCGAACGGTTCTACAGCCGGCGAGTGCCTCTTCGCATTATTTATCCCGCGGAGCAGATCGCACGTGAACGGCTCTCGAGGCCTGCAGAAGGTAGAACTGCTCTTCGAGGAGCAATAATCCGCCGGGCAGAACTGTTCCGCTCCGCTTCGCCTGGTGGATTCTTCGCCGCAGAAACGGTTCGAGGAAGCAATGCAACGAATGCTCGAAGTGCGTCCAGTCTCGCAACGTTCCCCGCGGTTCAGCTGGCTGCTGGACGAGCGGATCAACCTTGCACAGCTTCGAGTCTCCGCCTCCACGAATCTAGTGGGAGAGGGTGACTTTATCCAAGCACCGCTCTTCCATTTACTAGGCTCCATCGACCTTTTCTGTCTTTTCGGTGGAGTTGTCTCCAAAATGCTCTCGGTCGGTACCACCGTCCCCTTTTCCGCAGTATTCTCCCGTTCTTCTTCCTGATCGGTTTCGACTTGTTGATCGTACGGTTCTTCCGTGTATTCGTAGTCCTCTTCGTTCTCGTGGACCAATTGCTCGTCACCTTGCTCTTCGGTTACGCTAGCCATCGGCTGATCGTTCTCCGCATTTTGCGTAGGGTTAGACGCCACGGGAGCCGAGATATTCGGCTCGCTGCCTCCTGTCGAGTGCACGCTCTCTTCCTCCGGTATCGTAGCTAAGTTTGTTGCGGTAGGATTGTTCGCGGTCGTCGATACCTTGTCCGTTTGCGTAGCCGTGAACGTGTCGTTCCTGTCCGAGCTGCTCCCGGCCTCGTTGGCCTGCTCGAATTGGGTGGATCGACTTATATGCAAATTTGGACAATCCGGATGACATATCTGCCTCCTCGTTCCGAGATACTTCTTGGTCTCCGACAGAAGCCTCGATCCTTCGTCCCAGGAATCCTTTTGTGGCCCCTCGCTCGGCGAATCTACTGCTTTCTTCGAAACCTGTCTCTGTTTGTCTTCCGCGGAGGAGTGTTCGCCGATGTCGGGGCACTCCGTTACAACGTTTTTGCTTCTGGAAGAGTGAAGAATCATGTAATCCTCGTCATGATGCTCGAAAGCCGGACAGGGCATGCCATCGTTCGTCTCCGAGGAAAGATGCGTTCTCGAATATATTTCCGTATGTATGTGAACGTTATCGGTAAGTATGATCGCTTCGGTCTGAACGTCCCTCGTTTCGATCGCGGTCTGCACGGTGTCCTGTATTTGTACATCCGCCGGGCACACGACCGTGCGTCGAACGGAGACGGTTCCTTTGGCCATTGTTTCTCTACCAATTAAATCCTGTTATCTTGTATCTATTGATCGGTTCGCACTGTTCATCGATTTTCACCGATATTTTTGTTGTCATGCACTCGATGGTTAACCATTTTTCTGTAGTTCTGAAAAAATTTGGTGGCTGACGTTACCCAAACATAATTGATTCTTAGAGACTCGATTGCACTTCGAATTTAAAATGCATGTTGCCTAGAGGTTATGGAGAAGTTGCATCGCGAGCGCGTAGTGAAGTTGAACTGATTCGCCGCTGCATTTGCACCGTGAATGTGACTTTTTTTTTTATCTCGTTGGTAAACAAATGAAGAATGTACTTTGATTGCGAACAGATGTTTTATAGACAGTAACAAATTTAGACGGATGCATTTTTAATGACCAGTATTACCTCACTTTCTCATTCATTTCATCGGTTTCTCCCTGCCACAAGGCCCCGCGCAGAACCCCACTGAAAAAGAAACGTTTCATTATAATATGCAATAGCATTTTGTGCGTTCAATCGCGGGTTCGACGTTTAAGAATAAACATCATACGACTGTTGCATTGGCTCTAGCGATGTATTAACCTGTTAACCGAGCGGGACGTATAAATACGTCAAACGTAAACAATATCGGGTACGGGTAGGACATATGAATACGTCCTTTTCTATTTGTTTGTAATTTTGTATTTTCCTTTGTGCTTTACAAATAAACGAAAAAATATATATTTCATAGTCTTTTCATTTATTTTAAGCATAAATAAAACAAAAATAATAATGTGAAATTACATCCTCCGGGCGTGACGTATTTACACGTCCTAGTGAAAGAGTTCGCGCCCATTATATGCTGCATAATTAAAAAGGGGATTCGCCGGTTAACAGGTTAAAATACAGTGAATTTTCCCGATATATGTCAACAACACGGGTCTTCCCAGCGGGTCGTGTATCCCGAGCCCTGTCATGTTTACACTCCTCTCGAGCTTCGGGGCCCTTCACGGGGTATACCCGTCAGTAGTGGGGATAATTCCGCGTCGTTTATTATCCAGGTCTCGGCGACATATATAGAGAATTCTCTGTATCAACAATTTTTGTAGCACGAAGCGGGATCACCATTCGAGTGTAAAGTGTTCAATTACTCCATAATCTGTTTTGCACGTGTAATAAATTCATCACGTAACAAACCAAAATGCCATTGTCACGAAACGTACTAGTGCCTTGTATCGTGCTCCATTCCGACCTGCTTCGCCGACTTTGTACCCCTTTCTGGCTGCAAGCGGTAATGGTGTTATGACCTTGATCTATCGCTTCTTTCGGCTTACTGGACCTCGAGTTCGTCGATTTGGAAGTAGCCGGACGTTTAGTTTTCTTTGGCCCGCCCAAGGCCGGGTTGCTGCGCAGTTTCGTGTGCTTCTTCGTTTCGTTGACCTGCGTCGACTATCGAATTTCATTTTCTAATTAGTTTCCGTTAAGCGGGTATTCTGGTTTTTCATCTTCAAAAAATCGATTCTTCTTCTCTTTGCACTTTCTTTAAGTAGAAGTATCGTAGAGTATGTGTGCAGACGGGTTCGTTTGTATTCGTAAAATCAGCTAGGTATAGGTGTTCGAAGAATACAACTCGCGTCGCGAGGACTGACTTGAAATTTAGATAGAATCTTCAGCATATACTCTGTTGTCGTACGAACTAAACTTTTTGAATAATATTAAAAAATCGATAATTTGACTCCAAAATCCCGTTATTTTATTTCTTTTAGTTTCGGTCATAACTACATTCATACTAATTGACAGACAACTTCATGTGTTTCTTTTCGATCGGTATTATATATATAATAATATAAATATATATATTATAATATATAACTCGTGGAATTCTGATTATTTTGACTTGAAAAGGACTCGCACGTGTGCTTCGAACACGAGCAAATACCTGCGTAAAGTCCCAATGCAAAACGTTCAATGGCTTTTCTGAAAAAAATTCCTAGAAATTCGCGCAAAAACGATCTCGAAAATAAGAACACCCTAACACTGGAGGCAATGAACCGAGCAATGAACGTGAATGCAAATCGATTCGTACCTCTGTGGCGTTTGAATCGGATGAGAACGATGCTGCGTCCGTATCCCGGGCTGTTTGCAGCTTTATGCTCATCAGTATCCTCTTCTTCGTGTTCCCGATTTGAAATTCGGACAGGATCTTCGTTAGGATCGTGCTGGACGTCTGCATATGTATACTAGCGACGCTGCGACCCTCTTTGGTCACTCTACTGATAGTCGCTTCTCTCTTGCTCGCATCGTCGACAGCCGTAGTTGCCAATTCGGTCGCCAATGAAACCTCATCTGTTAACACAGTTGCAGCAATCGCGGAGTCTTCTGCTTCTTCTGCAGGTACCACTTGAGAATCGCCCGGTACTTCCGCATCATCAACCGGTGCTATCGCCACAGAATCATCTGGCACTTCTGCAGTATCAACTGGTGTTTCCTCCGCAGAATCATCTGGTACATCTGCAGTATCAGCTGGTGTTTCCTCCGCAGAATCATCTACCGGTATTTCCACCGCAGAATCATCTGATACCTCTGCAGTATCAACTGGTGTTTCCGCCGCAGAATCATCTGGTGCCTCTGTAGCATCAACTGGCGTTTCCACCGCAGAATCATCTGTAGTATCGAGTTCTTCGCCCTCTGTTGTTTCAACTTCGGTTTCATCCGGCTCATCCGGCTCATCCGGCACAACTTCTTCGACTGTTTCATGTTGCGAGTCGTCTGTAGTTTCGTCTGGAGTCGCTTCTGCGTCGTCGGTCTCACTACCAATGAGAGTACTCTCAGCTCGAGGCGATTCGATCGTGTCAGCTGGAAAATCGATCTCGCTTCCTTTGACCGCTTCCGTGGAGATGTCTTCATACGTGGGTCCCGCAGCCACAACCTCGTCCGTGTCGTCGACCGTTCGTTTCGTCTCTCCTGCCCCGGGACTACAGACGCAAGAGACTCCAACCTGTGTAGCCGTTTCCGTGCCACTGGGACTGCATACCACTTCGGACTGCGTGATTATCTCGCACTGGACCTCCGATTCGGCTGTCGTTACTCCCGATTTCCGGGACGTTGCAGTTGGATCTCGAGTCGCTGGTCCTTCCCTCGTCCTGGAAGATGACCTCGCGGGGGGCAAGGATCTGCTATATTGTCTCGGTGACGGTCTACCTTCTTGACCGTTATAGGAAGCTGGGTCCATCTGCCTGACCTGTACAACTCTTCTCTGGTAGGCTATGCTTCTCTGCGTGGTCGTCGTAGGATCCAGCACCGACTGGGTGACGCTCGTTTGAATGGTGGAATCTATGGTCGTGATAACTGGTGGCTGTCCTTGTCGGATTCTACCTCTGTTGGCATCCGCCGAGGGATTTCTTTGCGTGGATTGATTTCTGGAGGTGCCAGCTGCGCGATACGACGACGAAGTTGAGCTTGTATCCTTATAGCCCGAGTTTCTCTTTCTTTGAGAGCCTCCGTAACTGTCGCTGCCGCCTCTCTCGCGGACGCCATAGCCGGTGCAGCGTTGCCGATCGTCGGAGAGGTCTTTGTCTGCTGGGTCAACGTGCTGGCTGCTGTCCCGAGCCGTCTGACAGTAATTATAATGGTCACCTGGAAACGAAAACTTTCGGTTTCCCAACATTACGCCGCTTTTGCGAGAGGTCCCGGTTTCTGTTCGAATACAGGATCCGGCGCACGAGAGAATTGATTCGATAGCGTTTAATCAAGGGAGTTCATTGGTACATACATTTTTGACATTGCAACACCCCGGTCGTGTTCGGGTCTTCGTTAACGGAGCAACAGGCGTTTTGGCAACAATTCGCATTACAGTTCGTCGACCCGTTCGTGACCATTTCTGTCCAACACACTTCGTTCGGGCAGACAGCCGCGTGATCGCAAGCTTGACCTTTGTCGGGTTTCCTTGTAGATTTCTTAAACAGTTTCCCCTTGGAAGTTTGCTTGACCAATTGATTAATGCTCGTCGCTGCCGTTTTCAGGAAACTCTTGCAGGAGTCCTGCAGCCACAACCTTCCTTTCCGAATTTCCTGCCACATCGATCGCTCGTACGATTCGCACTGTTGCCAACAATCGGTCTTCTTTGTATCGAAACACACTGTGCTTGCCCTGCGAAACATTTTGTTACATTAACGCGCCGTGTCTCTTTTTATTGAAACACTTCAACCGCTTACTTGTGGCTGAACCGTTGACGAAGACTGCAATCGGACAACTTGTGAGCAGACTTCCTCTTGCGAGCCCCCTTATCTTTTCCCTTCTCGATCGCGATGCAATCTATCTCCGGGCACTCGATTTTGTCCGAAAAGCTGCGTCCCATAGCGGCAGGCCGAGTCCTGCAATTCGGGCTGCACTTTCTCTCGGATGCGTCGGCGCGTTTCTTCGGCTTGCTTCGGGTCTTCAGCAAGTCCGATTTGTTTCTCTTGACCGGGTCGCTTTCCCTGCGGGCCAGACCGTCTCTGAACGACTCCGACGAGTCGTTGCACAAACGGAACACCTGTCCCGATCTCAAACAGCGCAAATCGGCAACGCTGCTGCCGATCTCGACGAACAGACTGGCCCTCGACGGACTGCATTTCCTCGAGCAGAACGAGCAGCACGAGGGGCGAGGCTTCACGAAATGCACGCGCTGAAGACAATGCTTGCTGGACGCGCAGACATCGCATTTCGGCTCCCTCGGGGAACAACATTTTACAGGCTCGGTGCAGTTCGCGCACACTCGGTGAACACGCCTGACCGAATGCACGCTGACGTTCGAGGAGCACGGTTTCGGCTCGCGCGAACAACAACAGTCCTCGATGTACGTATTCGTCGAGTCGAAATCCGGGTTTCGGCAGTTCTGACACTGGTCACAGTCCGATCCCGAAAGGTCCACGATGTAGGTGTCGCAGTTGCCATAACAGTTCTCGAAGGTGCAACGATGATTCGGCTCCTTCACTTTTCTGCGTTCGAATGGGATTAATGTGACAATAGAATTTGCGGCTGCGGAATGGAGAAAATTCGATGTACCTCTCCTTTGATGTCTCCTTTAACGCGGAGTCGGGATTCGTGCGTTTCCTGCGCTTTTTACTCCACATCTGATTGATACTGAAAGGAAGTGACGCTTACTTTGCCGTTTAAAGGAAAGGGTGATTAAAATGGGAGAAGATAAATACTTTGGGTACAAAGTTTACATTACCAATAGAAAATAATAGAGGTGTGCGAGAACCCGAAAATGTTGGGTCGGGACGGGAATTTGGAATTCCCGGGAATCCCGAAATGTTTCGAGAACCCGACTAGTCTCGGACCCGTCCCCACCGTCGGGTACCCGACATTTTCAGGTTTCCGCACAGCTCTAGAAAATAAATTTAGGAGCCAATTTGAATCTCTACCTCGAGCATATCAGAGCGGGATATTCACCTTTCGTAGCACCGTTTGAACGAGACGTTGTGCTTCGCGTTCTCGTCGCATTTCTTTTCACAGGCGGCACGCTGCGGGCCCAGGTTGACTCCGGCTGTGCAATTCGCGCAAACGTTATCATTCCAATTCATTTCGAGCAGAGCCGCATCGTAGGCATCGTCGAAGTTGTCGCAGCAAGGATCGCAGCTCCCGCTCGGCCAAACGTTTACGTCGTTCAGATTCAGCTCGGTTCCCTCGCAGGGGTTGCCTCCTCCCCTTTCGTGCTCGCACATTTCCGCGTAATTCCCACTTTGCCGGGCCGGTTTTCGATATTCCGGGTCGCGCGGCCGATTTCGCGGGAAATCCCGCGAGTTAGCGCTCTCGAACGACTCGCTCGACATCCTCGAGCCGTTCTTCTCCTCGTTCAGGCGACAACAATTTTTTCGATATCCGTCCGCCACGCCTGCGGACCACGGAACCTCCGTCTGTCCACATTGCCCGGTGCAAACGTTCCCGTTGAAATCCATTGATCGGCTCCTGCGTCGAGCAAATATGCACGTTTATCTCCAGCGAGTGTGCGATTAACGAACGCCTGGAAGATCATAGCGCATTACCCGGTATTATCCAGTACGGCAAATGTTCGACGGGAATGGCCAATAGTCTCTGAAATAAATTAATTAAGGACGCCGTGCCGAACGAACGCCAGCCTGAATCAGTTAAGCCTCTGTGTGCGGGTGAAGGTGTCCGGTTCTACCAGTGCAGGGAATAGCGGCTACCATAATCTGGAAATAATTCGTGTGGTCATTCGTATGATCACCGAAAGCATTCTACTTAGCAAAGCATGTACGGATTCGCTAAAATTTCAGGTTAGTAGCGAGATTGGAAAATAATTTATCGTAATTTTCCTTTTGGCATTATTTATAGAAGCCAGAATAAAGCTAAATTTGATTTCTTTGGGAAGAAGAAATGTTCCATTTCATACATTTGCTGACATTACAAGCAGCTATTGTGCAATTTCCTGATGCAATAGGACATTGCCAAAATGAAAGAAATATTAGTGGAGAAACATGCTCAGAAAATCTGTCGTTCCATTGTTGTCAAATGTAAATTTCTCGACTCTTCGGAGCAGCATGGGGAAACCAAAAGTGTTACATAGAAAAGAGTACACGCAATCGTACGAACAATTTGGGAATCGGATGAGACGAAATTTGTGGTGCACATGGGAAAATCGGTGTGATGGTCACGCGTGTGGCACGTCGGCGGTGGTTTCCATCGGTGGTCGAGTCATATTTTCGGCGGACCGGGTCCCCTTTACTTTGGAATTTGTACACTTCGAAATTTCTTGGGGTTAGTTTTCATTGCCGAGTCATGGTGGACGGGGAGGCACCGAAAAGTTTGGTTATGAGAGGTCGGTAAACATTCGCGACCGTTATCGAACGGCGCAGTTATCGCGGTGTATTTTTACGATCGCAGATCGCCGCCGTTGCAAACACGCGTCGCGGAATATTCAACCGGACGCAGAAAACAAGCGTGCCGCACGCGAGAGAAATATTCTATATTTTTTTAACACGTTCCGTAAATATTTTTTATGCCTATCCATCCGCGAGCTTAAACTCGAATTCTATGAATACTTGGCAAACACTGCGAACATCATGACCGAACTTCGTGTATCGCGGCTGGGCTGAAGGCACGCGTGATATGAATACGTTATTTAATGGTCGACAAATTTTTGGATCACCATCGGATTACAGCCGCTTACGCGGACGTAAATGATTTGCCTGTCGCGGGGAATCGTTATACAAAAAATCGCCAATTCGGATTTTCACCTAACAAGAACACACGCGACCTATACTCTGCGAACGAAACATTAAAAGCATGCTCCCGTGTGCATAGTTTCCAGAGAAAAGGTAATTTCCCAATCTGATTATTTGCGTTTTACATCAGGAATGATATACAGTGACTCCCAGTAATATTCGGACGCTCTTAAAAATCGCATAACTTTGTCAATATGTATTGGACTGTACTACTTCAATTGTTTTGAGAAATTAGAACAATTGATTCACTACATAACGTGAAAAAAATGTTTGATTAAAATTGCAATTGCTCGAAATTGCAGAGAAAGTACTCAAACTTTTTTATGCTGGCTTATATTCAAAATTTTAAAAGTGCGTTTTGTACATCTGTGTCAATTATATAGTGGATTCTCGAAATAAGTCAACAACACGGGTCTTGCCAGGCTCGTGTATCGCCCAGGAGACATACTCGTGTTATGTTTACATTCCTCGGCGTCCAAGGACTCTCGAGCTTCGCGGCTCCTCACGGGGTATACCCCGCGGTAGTATATAGAGAAATCACTGTAGCTCTCAATTGAGAGTGTTTTTGGGGTAATAATAAAAAAAATATGGTGTCCACGCAGTGACAGTCGAGTAATGTACTTTTGTCCTCGTCGACTCATTGCACTACGATGTATTTTATGGTTACAGTGATTAGAACTTCTGTGGTGGTCACAATTTCCAAAGAAAATAGAATTTTATTTCCGTTCAACTGTCTGTTCGAAATCTGCATCACGAGCCTAACCCGATATTATAGTGCAAAGGATTAACGATGCAAGGTGGACAATTATTCAACCCTGTCAAGATCGCGGGTGATCCGACAGATACATAGAAAGTATTTTTGTAAATATTTGTAGGAGGACGCACTGTAGCTCTTGTTCGAAAAGAGTAGCTGATGTACGATGTATAGTAAACATTTATATATTCTATAGGAAATTTGCACAGTGTCACGAACGTGGATGCACCGAGAATGAACAGAACAAAATATACTGCGTGCTACATTTTTTTAGATTTTACGAAAAGTTTCTATATGTATATTTTATTTTTGATGGATGCGTGGCTGTTTCGCAGACTCGTCAACTTAAAATTCTGGCTGGTGAAATATTGTTCAGGGAACCTTCAATAATTTTAATTTTTACATATGCATTCAGGTCACACCTCGTAAGCCATTATAAGCTTTTATGTTTTAACCAGCATCGATACGAAGCAAACTTTACAGCATCAATTTCAAATTTCACCAGTAATATTTGTAAAATCGATGTCAGGATAGCAAAATTTGAAAAAACACACGAAAATACAAAAGCCTTCGAAATCTTCACGTGCAATCGAATTTCGATCGAAGGTTGTAGCAACGAGCGCAAAATGACCCCTAACATTCGGCGAATAGATCCGCAGGCTGAAGCGCTCACTTGACCGACAGGTTGAGCATAGTCGGGCAGAGCACGTTGAAAAATATTTTGGCGACAGGCAGGAGCTCCCGATCGCTTTCACGACTAGTTAGAGTTCGGTTTACATGTGTGTGTGCGGCTGCTGGTTGAAAGCGAAAAACTATTTTCGAGCTGTTGCCGGTACAGCTGTACACTCTTTGCAGCCCTGGCATCTGTATTCTTTCCGATCTCAATGTTGCTCCGCTTTCACGTCGAAATTCGCAATGTTGCGTTGCCAGGCTGTAATTTCTCACGTTACGAAGAGAGAAAGAGAAAGAGGCAGAGAGAAAGAGCGGGAGAGAGAGAGAGAGAGGGAGAAAGTACGCAGTCGACACGGTCATATTGTCGCGGATCAGAAAAGGAAATGAATGATTGAAAGGACTTGAACGCTTCGCGGCGAAAACGTTTAACGCTGCTCGGGCCGCGGCGACGCGAGCAGAGAAATAATAGCGCCGCCCACTTCTAATTAAACTGGCCGATGCACGATGCACGTGAGCAGAGCCGTTTCAAAAATTTACATCGACAACGAGAACCTGTTGTGCGCTCCAGTTGCCGGCGAACAATACTGAATAGGTGGATGCATATTCCGTCGTTACGGAACGGCGGCGGTCTACCGTCTGCAGTTACACGGGCGCCACAATGGAAGGAAAAGTGCATTTTTCCGCGTTCATTATAATTTCGTATTGTTAACCAGCGGATAATAATCCCGCCGAGGGAACAGCGTCGACGCATGCGCGAGCGACGGAACGGCGTGCAACTCGCGAAATTTTTAGCTAAACTGTAGAGACAATTTTGTGGTTCGCTAAATTGGGCTATGGCGGCACAGGCACGCATTTCAGATCTCATTAGAAGCGAGTCAAGAACTTGGCTTCGGTCCAGAAACGAGCGCTATAAAATCGATTCATATTTCTTCCTTGAGAACTCCAAAAATAAAGTGCCATCAATTTGATCACAGATCCGATAGATCATCCGAACCTCTGATGTCTGAACAAATCAATAAAGATTAAATCTAGCATTGTAATCAAGTTACTATTTTATCAGACGAACTCTCATGGTTCTCTGTTCGGTTTCTGAAAATCAACGTAATATATTAGCGAGTATCCAACTGAATTAATGACCAACTGACTGAATGTATTTGGTGCTGTTGCGACTTCGTTTGGATTAGTATATTTGTTGATAAAGACGACTGCGTACGAATGAACGGAGACGCAATATTGCTTTTCAAGATCACGAAATGTTTTATATTTCATTCATTCGGCAGCGATCACGTCTGACAATGACACACAATTTCTTTGCAGTCTGAAATGACAGATCGCGAAGCTGCCAATAAAACATGGACTTGTAGCTTTGAAAAACTCAGTACAGTCCAGTACATCGACATCGGAAGGGTTTGGCTGTCACGTCTAGTGATGGATGTCTGGAGGTTTAAATTCGGTGGAATTTCTGGCTCGCCCTTTCGCGTCTCCCTTCATCGCGAGCGCCCTTCCTGTCTGCTCTTTCATATACAGGGTGTCTTAGAAGTGCTTACAAAATTTTACCTGTGCAACATCAACGGGAAGCCGGCGAATCGCGACACTGAATCTCTACAGTTGTGGAATCGCTATTCTTTGCCGTGCATTGCGATTAGGCCAGGAGTAAAATAGAAGATAATTTCTTTTATAAAAGTTGTAATAAATTGACTTTAACATAACTTTTACTATTACTTGTATACAGTACTGTTACCTCACTACATACATTAATATATTAATAGAGTAATACATTTCGTATTGTTTTTACTACTGTGTACAGTATATTTTCTTGACACATTGACTGCCAAATCACAATCTCCAAAACATTCAGCAAAGTTCAAGCAATTTATTTAATGAAATTGAACAAAATTTTAGTACAGTGCTAATAAAATTTGGTTTATTAGAACAGGTTTATTAGATCGTACGTGACCGACATGCAGGTGAAGCATTTCCGAAACCAAATAAAAATTGAACTCGGTGCAAAAGAAACACCGGAATCGTGTGAAAAACATGTTTGCTCTTACCGAGCTTTACGACCAAATACTTTCAGTGGCAAGAGTAATGTTCTAAATTTTTGAGGTACTTCTTCATGGAAAATAGCCTGCCGGAACACCTTGTGCATAACATTCCGGCGCGCGGCGGCCTGTTAAATATGTTAGAGAATTTAGTCAGATATGTGGCGGGACACCCTGTATTTATGAATATAACCGGCAGTACATTTACACCCTCGGAGGTGGCCTAACCTACGCGTGGGGTTGGTTAGGCTTCGGGGTTGGGTCACGCATCAGAGAAAGGAGGCAGACATTCCTCTCCCTGCCTTCTTTCTTTTTTCTTCTGTTTCTTTTCACTACTCCCTTTCTTTTCTTCCCGTGTCTCCGTGGCACCGTCTGGCAAAAGGGGTTACCGCCGCGCTCTTCCTACAAAAACCGAGGTATAAAATTGTATTCCGCGTTTCTGGTCGAGGGATCAAGCCGCCTCCGCGAGAACACGGGATCCCCCGTGTATTTTGTAAAGGTAATCCGCGGGTGCTTTTCATCCGTGAAATGAAACGTCTCGAGAGAACGCGGAACAACCGGAAGCCGGTTAAATTTCATCGTACAGGTGCGGATCCACCGGATAGTCTGCATCCGACCAGCTATAAGTCTGCTTACTTTCACGCACCGCCTATGTACATTTTACCCGGGGTCAATCAACCCTGAAGGAATCCGCCAGAGAAAGGTGATTAAATCTTTTAACGTTCGCCGGTGGCCGTAACCATTAAAAATTCAATTAATTCACCGAATTTCCATGGCCCACGCTTGTTTCTTTCCTCGGTAGAACATTTTCGAAGAGGAACCGAGGTCGGAGCTTTGATGTTGGATTTTCGACAGGTTCTTGCCCGCAGAATCGCCACGCATCGTTTCGCATTACCGGTTACGAGACACCCCGTACGCGGTGTCCACATCGAAAGGGTTAAGCGAGGTTATTCGATTACGTGAATCCGCAATCGATTTCGCGGCGTGTCCCTGGGCATTGAATCAGGTGCACACGCACGCTAGCCGCGCGCGTGGTACGAGCGAGCGCGGGCGCGCGTGCATCCACGCACGGTGTACGCTTAAGAGCGCGCATTTGTCTTAGCGCAACGCGTAAGGGAAGATCCCCGGCTTGCGGATGGTACCTACGCCCTAGAGTGGGGCTCTTGAGACACCAGACACCCTTCTCGCTGTCTGGTCACACGGCAACCCTTTTTAAGTGGCGAGTATTATGTCACTCTTGTGCTTTAATAGACACCTACACCCATTCACCCCCGGCGACGTGTTCAGGCTGCGTGGAAAAATGCTTCCCTTTGCGCGCCGAAAATAAAACGCGTCTCGGGAAGGGGGACGAGACACGGGGTGTCGCGCCTCTTTCTTTTGTGGAAGACACCCGGCGATGCCACCCCTACGCCCTCCCACCTCCCCCTCTTGCGTGCCGTTTTCAGTTCACTGCCGTGACGCTTTTTCTTCTTCCTACCTTTTTGTTTTTTAGTCAAAGTAGCGCACCCGAGGCTAGGCACGCAGAGCCCCGCGCTTTTTCACGAGCTTACGCAAGGAAACTCAAGAATTCTGTGTGGCGGCGCGGCGGGTCCTGAACACTCGACTGACGGCCCGGGATAGACGGGGATCTATAGCGAGCAAATATTCGTACATTCGCATTCAGAAACAATAAATATTGTTTCTGGGACTTTTATCGGCTAGACAGTTCGGACGTATATAGAGTAAGTCATCAAAATCAGAGTGGCTTTCATTTTCGTGGATTTCGTTGATTACCATCGAAATAAATGGCACCACGCGGCACCGTGTTAGGGTTCGAGGGGTTAATCCACCGAGGAGAATGATGAGCGCAGAGAGGGATAAAAATTTTGGCAAATAGTTCCGAAGGAGAGGACGATCGGGGGCTCCCGAATCCCATAAAGAACTCATCATGCCAAACTAGTTCAATTACGCGATGCGGCGGTGAAAGGATTTTCATCGTGCCGCGGCGGGGCAGTTTTTGGGAAGGGGGTGCAACGGGGGTGAACGGTGGGGTTTAATACTGCAATTTGAATGATACGATGTGTGTCGGTGGAACGGGGAGAGGGGAGAGGGGAGTTTTCGGGGGAGAGGAAGTGGGAGAGCGGCAGGAACGAGCGAAGGGGGTAAGAGAAAGTGGACTGAGGTGAGTAACCTGCAGACAGGGTGGAGAGATAGATAATCAAGGCCAGACTGGAGGCCAGCCAGACATGTTAACCAATCAATCGCGTACGTAGCGGACCTATACTATCGATGGTCGTACACGCAGGGTTCCTGGTGTGTATGGGGGTTTGCCGGGTACGGTGGATGGAGATTCGAGACCGGGTGGTGGGAGCTCGATGCTCAGGCAATTACCTAGACCCGATCTAGCCACAGTCCCTCGAGCGTAATCACCAACACGTGCTGCTATTAGGCGTGCACGTGATCGATGTGTTGGACTCCCCGGAAAACCAGTAGCCTGCCGGGACCGGTCAGATTTTATCCAAGGGACAAGAGACGCGTGCGGCTCGTATTGCGATTTGTTCGCTGGACCTTTGCTCTCTTTTCTTATCCCTTCTCTCTCTCTCTCTCTCTCTCTCTCTCCCTGTTTCTCTCTCCCTGTCTCCCTTTTTCTTCTTGTTTCCTACCCTTCGCGTTAACGTGCGCGCTGCCAAGATCGAAGATTGAGATACGATTCCCTGCTTTGAGGCTCTAATTAATGTCCACGCCGCTTCCTGCCCTCTACCTTTTCGGAAAGGGCCGTTGGACCGTGAGCCAATCCGGCTTGAACACCAATTGCTTTGAAATAGTAAGACTTTGTTTCCTGCATTCAGTGGCAGTTGGACAAACGATGATCCGTAGCGAACATTAGAAACGGAAAATGCTAGAAACGGATGTTACCACAAATATATTTGAAAATGACAATCTAACAATCTGACCTTATGTTGTCATTTTTGAAATATTCTACAGAATTAGAACAATGCCCAGACGTCGTCCCCGAAGGGTTAAATATTTTCTTGAATTGCTTGTTTCACCAAATGATTTGTTTTCGTACGTTTCCGAGATCGATAAGCGAATTAATTAATCGAATTCTTTGCTGTGATAGTTTTAACCCTTGACGGACCAATGCCGTCATATAAGCGGCATGGCACTTTTACTTACTGGGTCCAATGCCGCGTATATGGCGGAAAAAATAAAGAAAATATATAAATATATATATATATATATATATATAAAATAAAATATAAATATTTTCCTTTCTATACCTGATATAAAAATGTTGAGTTCAACTGTTGGGTGTTCAAATGTTGGGTGGGAAGTAAACTTGAAATACTCCCGGACCGTTAAGGGTTAAAATTGTCACGAATGCTCTAAGCAGAATTGGGTAGCTGACTGAGAAACGTAAAAGCGTTCAATGACCGAAATAAAACGACGGAGAAAAAACGGAAAATCGCGTCCAGTCTGATGAAAACAAAGGCGCTGCATTTCCATCGTGAAAAACAGTTTTTACAGCCGAGTAACACAGGTCTGACACGTATATTCAATTAGCGTACATAGTGATCGTTCCGGGTGTTTGGCATTCAGAGGGCTATAACAATTTCCTGAGGGTAACGCGAATACAATTTGGCGGTATTCCAATCGCGATACACGCGGTTTTAAAGTTCGTATATTTCGAATAAATCCCGGTTAATCCTTTGGGTATGCTGAGTGATTCATCGGACCGATTCCAATCTTGCGACGTTTCACGGATGACGCTGCTCTCAGATATACGGCAACGCGTGTGTAATTTTTTGCTGGCAACGCGATCGGCAAGATTTATGTTTCTTCGAAAGCGGTGCAGTTTCGGGTTCGTTCGAAAAGACACGTATGAAAAATATATGGCTGTGATCTGAAAATGTTTTTAATAACTACGAGCCCTTAACAAGTATTACATAGGAAGATGACTAAACATACTAAATAATATTGGGTTGCCCGGAAAGTTCGTGCCATTTTTCTGTAGTTGGCATTAGGATAGGTATGAATATGTCAGAATGATTGAAAACAAATGGTATGTGTACATAGTCTAAAAAGGTATTTTTAGAAAAAGTTTGACTAGGATACATTAATTTTTGTTAGTTTTATACGCTCTTAAATATGAAGCGAAACAGAGTGAATTATTGGGATGTGCTACCCCATTCACTCTATTAACCAGATATTACACCCTCAGATTTTCATCTCTTTAGGTCAATACAGAATTCTCATAATGACAAAAACCTTAACTCTTTGGTCGACATAAAAAATCATATTTAACAGTTTTTCGCCGAAAAACGCAAATTGCGTGAAAGATGGAGAAAGAATATGCAACAAAATGGCACTTATAATAATTCAATAAATGTATATCGAAATTTCAATTTCGAACTTTCTGGACAACCCAATATTATATTATTATTAGTAAATGTGAATGTTTCTGTGGTTACCAAAAATTGGATCTTTAGGTTTCGCAAAAAATACAATTTTTTAATTTTCCTTCAATATGAAAAACAGCAGACACATTGTATAGGCTAATTAAATATACGGATTGGGATGGATTATTTATTCTGGTAGTCCTAGTTTCAATTTTTCTGTAACAGCAGAAGAAGAATTGGTTTGAACTTGTGGCAGTATTGATCATTATCGCAAGGTAGCAGTTCGTGTCCCTCGGCGAGTCGCGCGTCCGCTGACAAATGGAAACCCACGAAATTTAATACCGGATAGTTACATTTCATAGGTTGCAGTGTCGCAGTGGTAGCCGTCTCGAAAACCAGCAGGTTTTCGTTGTCCGCGCTAAGGAGAAGCCATTGCCAGGATCGCGCGGCAGGATTACGAGGACGCGGTCGTTGCGCACGGTTCCGAAATTTATATCGATGCTTCTTGCCGGGCCACGGAACACGCTCGAAAACGTTAGTTATTTCAATCGACAAAAACCTGGTCGACGATAAAATACTAACTGCGGTCTTCGGCCTCGAACAATTCGGGGATCACGGTCGTTTGATTAATTCCGTATCGTTGTATTTTACGCGAGCGCGTTATAACCAGCGCGAAGATCGCGCAGACACGCGTGGTATATTTCCCGCGGCAGACAATTTAAGCTTGTTTTGCCGCGATTCGTAGCTTAATCAGTATTAACGCGACGCCCGTCGGTGCTCTGCAAATAAAGCGGTACATGCTCGTTCCGTATCGAAGGCAATCTGGGTTAAAATTCATTCCCTGCGAACATTATTGATATCTGTTTCATCGATTAATTCGACGCAATTTCGAACCAGTTGGCGGAATTTTATATCCTTCGTATCACCGATATCCCCCGATAAAAACTCATATAAAAGAAGAATTCGTTTCTGAAAGTAATGTTGGACGTGAGTTCAAAGTTCTGCGCTGAAAATGTAAAATACGAAGGCACCACGGGAGACATACTATTTTATGATTATACTTTAACTTCGGCTTTATTAAAATTCGACGAAAAATGAAATTCATATAGGAAAGTATTCCCTCCTGATATTGGTGCTGGAAATGTAAATCCAAACTTTCGAGAAGATATGAAAATAAAAGACCCTATGGAATATGTACTATTCTATGATTATACATTCATTATTATAAACATTCGACGAAGGAAGCAAGGGTGTGCTCCAAAGAGATTGAATATTGCAGGAATTGAATGTTGAAAATTGCTCGTTTTATTGCGAGATTCGCAAGACTAACGAAAATGTAGAAAGGTTATTTTTCTTCTAGAAAAAAAAAATCAATCAGTATACAGACGAAGGAAGGAAAATCTTATTGGACAATTTTCTTTCGTAACTGTGAACGCGCATGGACGTTCCGCAGAAAAGTGAATAATTTGCAGGGTAAAAATGTGTAATGGGAGAGATTCACGGAACTTCAAAGTTGCAAGAAATTTTCGCAACGACGCGCGACGCGACGCAAACAAATTGTCGCTTAACGCGGACGCGGCGCGGGCCAACTTGTTCCGCTAGAACTCAATATAAAGTGCGGGTGATTTATGCAAATCGCTGTTACTCCCCTATGAAAGTGGCGATTTACCAACAAAGGCCGCGGGGGAATATAGGTTAACGATAGCAGTATTAGACCGCGCGAGTCAGACGTAATATCCAGTTAATCTGGAGTCGTTGGCCCCGTTATACGCGCCATATTTACATACGTCCGCGTGTTATTAAATAACCTATGTAAATCTCCGACGTAAACAACGTCGTGGTTTATTCATTACCGTTCCTGAGACTCTGCCCCCGACAAATCCCTTAGCTTCTTAGTTCGCCGTCACTCTTTCACCCGAACCTGCCCTTTAACCCTTAACACTCGAATGGTGACTGTAAGGCACCACTCACTAAAAATTGCTGTATCATTATTCAAAATATTTTTTACATTATTAAATTTGTTTGTATTTAATAAATTGTTAAACATTTTGGTATTGTACTAGTAAATTGCACCATTCAGTATCTCGACTATAAAATTGTTTTGAGAACGGCTGCAGTTGGATGCTGCAAATCTAAAAAACAACACATTGTTACTACACTGCCAATGTTTTAGCAATGTTTTTTTTAACATTCAATGAAATCTGTAGAATTGAAACTAATATTCTTCTGTTGCTCGTATCAATATTTTTGAAATTTATGAGATACAGATTGTCCTCTACATTCGCAAATTAATTGGAGAATGAAATCACTGTCCCTATTTACTATTTCAGGCGTGTTATGAAAGCGTGCGCTCCGAGGGGCGTTTGTTTTTGCCGCCACGAGGTCCCGCGGGTATCATTATTTTGATTCTTGCCGTTCGAAATGGGGACAGGCAAAAAGCGGCGACGTTCGGTGTTGACAATAGAAACACGATGTAACTTAAAGGAAACAAGCGCTAATGTTTTCAAAAAACACGGAACACCAACAAAAATCTGCTCGTTGTTGCTTTGGCGCGGACCGAACGCATATTGTTACTCAACTACAATGCAACCACGGATTTCTTTCGATCGCATACTGAAATTGGAAATTGACAGCTGTCCATCCTATTAACCCATTTGCATCATTAGCGTATACATATATACCGTCAATTTCCCTGGTCACTATCACCGGAGCCGTATGCATACACTGAACTTTTCTTGATCATTATTATTATTCGTTAGCTAAAAAATAGAAATGGAGGGTGTCGTTGCAGATAAAAGTAGTAATTCTGATTATAGTGAAGAAGTAATTAGGCCACTGAAACGAAGACGAATTATTGAAATAAGTTCTTTTACTTGTAGTCATTTTTGTACTTAAATATAATAAAATAAAAAGTTTGGTGATAAAGGTCTCCTTTTTCCTTACGATGCAAATGCGTTAACACGTTAAGTGCCACATATCATTCCCAGAGATTCTTACGAAATCAGAGTAACTTAATTAATGAAAGCGAAACTGGAAATTTTAAATATATTATAGGGGATGCTGGTTTAACCCTTTTGAATTCTAAAGATCTTAATAAAATTCGGTTTATCTGGATATGTCGCAATAAAAATGAATGTTAAACAGAAATCACTGTCAGTCATACGTGACTGACATGGCATGGTTAACGTGTTACAGATTCTATAAAATTGAGGCAAACTATGGCGCTCGTACTGATTCACCAATCGACGAAGCATGTTGAGGAGACCGAGAAAGAGCCTCGCAGCGAACAACATTCCCAAGATTCTAACATTCCTCAAACAGTTCCGCGATCAATAACGAACGCAGGCGGTAGACGCGACACCGAGCCCCTACCGAAAAGAAATCAAATTCTCTGCGTCGGGAGAGAATGAGCCGGGGACACTTTGTGTGTTATTAACGAAGTGTTTCTCATATAGTTCGGGTTTTCGACGGTGTACGTCGACGTGTTCGAACCACTACATGCTCGCCGTAACGGTGCGCGCGTCTTAGCAAGCACGAGCGAGTTGGTAACAGCGTCAAGGAACGCGAGAAAACGGGAGAGAAAGGAAGGGAAAACTTTGCGCCGTGCGATGTTAAAGCATTTCAGTCTCCGTGCCGTCGCGTAATATGAGAAGATCACGCGATAAAGTTACAGTCCTTTCTCCACTATCGTCGTCGTCGTTGTCGACGTCGCCGGCGTCGTCGAGGTGGTTGTTGTCAAAAGCCCTTTACCTCCGCGAAGTGGCTAGAAAAACCGGGCAAGATAGGGCTTGCGGTGTGTTACACCGATCGCGCGTAGTTTCCATGGCGACCTAATAAAACTGCCGTCGAGTCGACGCCATAATGAAATTCAGAAAATCACCGCGAACCGCCCACTGCCGACCTACGTCCGATTAAACAACCGTTTCCAGCTTCGACAGCATGCTGCCGTCAAGGACAAGGTCGGCTCGCGCATCGAGCAATTCGCGAGGGTGTAAATAAAAACAATTTTCGAGCGATTAGCTTTCTTCGGTGCCTTCGTCTCTCCCCTCTACGTCCCGCCGTAGACGACCATGTGCGCGGCTTATGGCACAAGTCCCGTCTACGGCGGGACGTACGAGGGGAGGGGAAGGTGCCCTTCGCTGGTCTACATGGACTGATTTACATGCGAAACACGTAGAATTCGAGGTCCCATCGAATTATGCCATGTTCGGTCTCATTTTAATCAGAAAAATGCCACAAGTGTGACGGTAAAAGTTTCGCCTCAATAAATCTCGTATCAAAAAATAAAATTGAGGTCACAAGCGGTCGAGAAACCGTAGTATACCGTGTCGCGAAAATATGATTACGGAGGTATACCTTGTGATCGACCTTTGTCTCATAAAAATAGACATCGGAGAGTGCAAGAGAAGCGTGCGAAGCCGCGACGCGGCACGCACGGACAACGCAGAAGATCGCAGTAGATAATGCGCGGAGGTTGCCGGTTGAATGTGAATTTTCGCCGTAAGTCGGACGTGAAATTTTGCTTTTCCGCGCAATTACTCGACGAAAGGGGTGAGGCGCCGGGGGGCGGGGGCGAGAGCAGCGGATTGAAACATTCTTCCCGAAGCTGTCCGGAGGAGCATCGTTGCTCGCACTTTTCACAGCCTCGTCCGCGCTCTTCAGCCCAAAGCGAACGATGAAGAATAATCATTTGAATAGAGCGGTGCGGATGAAGGGGCAAATTTAATATGCAAATAGCGAGGCATTACGCCTCTTTTATTCTATTCCGACCGGGCGATGAAACGAAAGGTCGGGTCCCGGGCACCGGTTCGTTTTGTACGGGGGCAGGAAGGAACGGGAGAGGGAAGAGAAGGCCGAGAGAGAACGGGAGGGAAAGAGGCAAGGAGGACGAAGAGTAACAGCGGAGGGAAAGGGTGAGAGGAGGGGGGTGGAACAGTAGGATGGACCGTGGAAATAAGAGGAAGAGTCGGGCCAAACGAGACGTCCTAAGTAGTTTTGCATATCTGCTTCATTACTTTGAAGAACACGAAGGAACTCCTTATATCGGGCTCTTTCTCTCTCTTTCTCTCTTCGGCTCTGTGAAGTGCATTACCCTTTTGCACTGGTCCCGTCGGTTCAGCAAACGACGTCGAAATGATTACCCACGTCCTTCTCCCTCCTGACGAGCCCCCTCCGCCAGAGTTGGGGTTGCCTTTCAACCAAAGTGGGAAGAAAAAAAGAAAAAAAAATGCAAAACAGAAGGACCGATGGAGTCGAATGCCAGCGGAAGGTGCTCGCGACAGAGTTAACGGATCCTCGTCCGGCGGACGTCGGTTATTTAAATTTTTTAATTTAATTACGGGCGTTAATGCGACGACACGACGGTTTTCGTACGGCCCCGGCAGCCCCGTCGAGAATGATTAACGTGTTTGCTGGTACGTGGTTTCGCCGCAGACGCGCCGATGACGCGGCTTTTTCCTTTTCCTTCTTGTTTTCTTGTTTTCTTTTTAGTTACCCTTTCCCCCTTCGGGCCTGTCTTTCTCTCTTTCGTTTTTCCTTGTCCCGTAGTTTTGCACATGCATACGTGCAGTGTCGCTCGCGGAGCAAGGCCATCGGGCGTGTCTGGAGGGTCACGTTTCCCTGATTTCCGGCCACTTGAAAAAAGCTCGACGAGCACGTGTTCACCTCGCAACCGGTAATTATCGTATTGATGCTTTAACGACATGCCCGACAGCGGGCGCTTTAATAATTTAATCAACGCGGCCGCGTTTCCTCTTTTGCCGAATAATTGCGTCGAGAATTGTCGGCATTATCGCGACTGAAGCGTTTCCCTCTGTACGGTCTCTTTGCCGGGTCCAATCCTATTATTTTTTCCATTCCCGTATCGGGGTAACGTATTTAAATTTATATTAATCCCGTCGATTAGAAAAATATCAATTTAACGCGAACGTTTCTTTGTGCTCCTCAACTTCGTTTCGCGACCGAGCTCGATTGGCTATTGTCGAGTTTTTAACGAATACCTATTAAAATTCACCGTACTTTTCTTGCCTCTGTTTCCGAATTTTTTTAACGGTATTCCTCCCCGGTTCTACCAAATTTCGTCGAGCCGATTTTACGCACAATTTCGAAGCGAGAAACTCTGATAATGGAACGCTACAATGAAAATATTGGCGAAGCATCGAACGGCTCGCGGGATTTTCGAGGCAGTGATTCCGCGGCCGCTCAAATATTTAGCGGCGGGTATTCAAAGTTAAACACCTCGCCCCGTCGCGTTGCATCTTTAATCAAGAGGGGATAGCGTTTCAACGAGTCGCATTTCGCACGAAGATTTCGAATTTTCTGTACGGAGCTGCTCGAATGCCCCGTGTTTGTGCTCCGAAACTGGAAACGCCCCGGCATCCAAGATTGTTTGGTGACTCGTTTCCGAGCAGTTTCCAGCTAAACAGCAAGTTTCGAAAATCAGGGAATTCGTGAACAAAAGGGGCTTCGTCGTGCGCCAGCCGAGAAAGCGGACGGGGTGCCGGGTGCAGGGCGGGTAACGGTGAGCGGGTGCGGAGGGTTGCCGAACGGAACCGAAAAGAGGGGACCGGAAGTCGAGTCCTCTGCTCCCCCTCCCTTCCGACATTTTCCGTCCTTTTGTCGTAAACTGGAGGATGACGGCTGGCTGCCTCGTACCGGGGTTCCGTTGATCGAACCGAATGAAAGGCTCGATCGACGTTTTTGACGTCCCGTACGAGAGTCAGCCAGCACTTACCAGATGAGCTTAAAGCACGAGAAACGATAAAACCAAACGGCACAGCCCGGAGAACATTTTCAGCGAATCGGCCTGGCCTGGCTCGGGACTAACCCTACACTCGATGGATCCGGCAAGCCAGTTATTGCTTTTATTACGCACTTTCGAGTCCGGTGAATTTTGCCATTCTCATTCGAGGAGATTCGAACCCGACTCGGGCCGCCATGCGCCGTCCAGAGGGGCTGCGGGTCGATTCGGGCCCGTTCGGAGCACTCGTCGGTAGATTATGGCCGACTGGAGCCACCGGGGCCAACTTGGGCGCGGCTTGCGCCCTCTGTAATGCGCACAGCGTCGAAACATCGTCTCTACAGTGACTCGCGAAAGTATTTGAACACTTACCGTGAAGTACTTCATTTATTATAAAAGTATACTATACAATACTTACAGAAATATTATTAACATTGTGAATTGGTATGACTCTCTAGATTATACAGGTCAAGTTTCAAGTGAATCGAAATATGTATACAATAGTTGCGAATTATTTCTCACAAACATAAACTTTGCTGATGCCACAACGACGACCACAACGAACGACCACCAACGTAAGCCGTCTGTTTACGTCTAGCGTCATACTTGTCGCGTGGGCCATCGTCTCCCATATTCGAAATATCAAATTCGTTACCTCTCGTCCTTTGTATTCAACAATATTTTACCAAAAGAATACGTATCGCGTGCTAGAAGTTTCGAGCCCCAGCTGATTTGCTCATCATTTCAAGTTTACATTCAGAGATTGATACGTTGACCTAAGGGGATGTAAAAATGCAAAGCGAAGTGGAGCGTACATTCACAATAAGCAAAGTCAAGAAGGAATAGTCGTGGTTATGTAATCCATCAAAGTGATAGATTACATAAATCTGGCGTCGATCTCTTTCGGAAATGTAATAAAGGGAAATACGTTTCTCCATTTAAACCGGTTCGAGTTAAAGAGTCGCGTTATTCGAGTTTTAGATACAGGTGCTTGCAAGTCGCCATTCAGAATGCCCCGATACCCTTTCAAGCGTCTGCGAAATGTGTGTGGACTACGGGATCGCGTAGTTGCAGGGTCGCGTATTTACGGAGAAGTTCAAAGCGTGCTTGGTCATGCACAAAAAGGACAATCGGCTGCCTTTGGTAGCCGGAACACTTGCATTACCCTCATACGTGGTATTATATCGAAATAAAACTGGTAATCTCCATGCTCGCGTATCTTCGAGACCAGCGAAAGGGAGGACGGCGGCGCTTTTATTTGCTGGTACAAAAGCACTCTCTTTCTGTTTACACGAGCGCCTTTTATCCTGCTGATCAGCGACTTTCTCCCTCCTTCTTTCTCTCTCTCTCTCTCTCTCCCACTTCGCCAATTCTCTTCTCTCTCTATCCACCTGTCCGCCTATCCATACATCTATCTCCTTCCTCTTTTCTCCAGCTGGATCAGCGAAAGGAGCTTGAAATTTGGACCGGACGTGTCGCTGGAGATCCTCTCAAGCCGCTGGAGGATTGGACGTGCGACACACCTTTGGACGATGGTAATACACCAGTATGTAGAGTCTTTTTATAGGGATTGAAAGGCGGAGGAAGAATACAGGTGTCGATATTGCGAGGCTGCGAACACGAATCCAAGGAGAAAAAGTTACGTAGTAGCGGGGCAACGATAAGATTTGACATCTTTTCAGAAGTTTCCTCGGAGCACCGTTATTGCGCGCGAGTGCATATGGATCCCATTTCCCATTCTATCCGGTGAAAGGAAAGTAATCTTTGTAAGAATTCTCGGCTTTAGATATTACTTCGGACGATAATACGTGTTGCCTCGGTCTCGTATAGGCTTCGTGACTTTTCAATTTTCGCGAGAACTCGCCCCACGGAGCATTTGAATGTTACGGAATATAGAACATGGGAAAGCTACTCGGAGGCAATAAATTCGCATCGCGTATTGTTCGGTTTATCGAATTTCGCGAAGTACGATCGACACGACTTCTGTAATTTTTGTAGACCGATCATGTTTTGGTTGTGATGATCTTCTGTTTTGCGCAACCTTGGACCTGAGCGCGCCATGCCTATTTTTCTGTAGAATTTGAAAACGACTTCAAATGTGAATCTATTCTTGAAGATGTATAATGAATCTAGCATATTGAATCGAACATTGCACATTGAAACTTCAATATTTAAAATATTTGGCATCAATTTGTATTTTGAGCGCATCTGATAGTATATCAGAAGATTTTCCTAACAACGTAGAAAATTGTTGAAGAAAATGTGTAAAATGCGGGTTGCCCACATAAGGGTCAAGTACTTCGAATAAGTATTTGTCCATTTCCACCGAGTTTCATTTTGTCTTTTCTTGTTTAGCTATCAGAGAACGTGTAAGAGTCGGAATAAGAACTTGAACCAGAAGAATTGAATGTTTCAAGGACAAGCAATCGAGAACGGCAGAGCAAGTAAGTAGCGTTCGAATAGCCTAAATCCTGGGTGGTAACAGTCCATCGAGTGGCGTTTTATTCGGCAACATCAAAAAGAGACATGCTCAGCCGGCTTTAACAAGGGAGTGGAACGCAAGCGAGCAAAAATCGGACCCCTCAGATCGGCCGTAATTCGATCAGAGGGAGAGAGAGGTATCCTCTGACGAAACTCGCGACGCGATTCGTCGTCCGAGGTGGAAAAGCCTCTCCCCGAGGCTTGCGGTTCGACCGGAAGATATAACCTGACGGGTTACGAAATTTATCCCCTTCTCGCGGGAAAAGAGCGCGGCGCAGTCGAGAGATTGAGAACTAAACCCTAACTGATACTTGAAGAAGCGCTTTCTTAGGTAATTTGTGTGGGAGCCGGCAACTGTGTCTTTTCCTTCGAGGATCTCTCGCTCTCCTTCGCGAACCGTCCACGCCTCCGTTTTCCTCCCTTCCCCCCCACTCTCTCTCTCTCTCTCTCTCTCTCCGGCACTTTTCTTTCGCCTTATTCTTGTCGTCTATCTTTACAACTCGCATCCATTCGACCCTCTTCTCTCGTTTTCCACTCCTCGATCTCGACCGTGCGTCCGTGGGCTACGTGCTCGAACCATCCACGGGGTTCTTTCTCTTTCCCCTTCCCCCTCTCTCCGGCCGCGTCCTTTACTCCCCCGGAGGTATAACTTACAGACGCCATTAAATGCCAGCAGCAGGTTTAAACCTCCCGAACCGTGGAGCCCCTCTCTCTGTACCATGGTGTAAAGATTTCGAGGCCTTCGGTGAAGCTCGAGAGCACCGCCCGCGCCGGCTGGTGGCATCCTTTTCTATCGTAACTCCGGCCCGCCCTCTTCTACCTGTCACCCGGGCGAAATTTTGACAATCTTCCCGTTGCACAGCGCGCACAGGCAGCAGCCAAGCAGCGCCAAGGGCCTCGACCCTCTTTCACGAGGGGGTCCTCGAGGAACTTGTTCCGCGATTCCTCCGAGACGAGAGTAACCAAATTGCTTAATGCATCGCGGATCTCTGGCCGAGACGTCTGAGACGGGCCGATTGTTCCGCGATAATGAAGCTTCTTAGCGGGGGATTAATTAATTCGAGCAGGTGGGATGTTCGGTTACGCCTCGGAATCGCGGCCGGTGGCGACGTCCTAATGTTTACTTTGCTACCGGGACACGATTCTCGCGCAATCGTCCATTTTTAACGTCCCTTGGCTCGCAGACGTCTGCCATCGTAACTTCTCGCAAATTAATGACCTTGGACACTGGAGGCTGTTTAACGAGGATTCCTCGAACCGAACGGTAACAACTAAGGAAAAATCCACAATAAAACTTTTCTGCACCGCTTGTAGGAAGCTGAAACTACGTAGAGACTTTTTCCTTTCTCTGATAATTATTGTGACTCGATCATGAGCGTCACAAATATGAATACTTTGGTTAAATGAACGGGAACGAAAGCAGTTTAATATACCGTACCCTAAATCCCTTTTGAACGTGGGAAAAATGCAACACTGTAAGCCGCAAACCTCGAAGTGACACCAAACACTAAATTCTAAAGAACATTGCAAGCTTATGGCCTTTAAGAATTGTGAATCTCTAGGATCCCATGATCCTAAAAATTGTAGCCCTTTGCGATCCCACGATCTCACAAGTATAATATTTCTTTGTATCCTGAAAGACCTAGGAACACTGGTCCTTTGCATTCCTAAGACCCTTGGAATGCTGGCCTTCTCAATGACCTTGGAATGCTCTCCGCAAAGAACCTCGCAGACGAATTGACCTTTATTTTCTGAATTATCCAACAATCCACTAAGCAGTCTGACGTTGCACAGATGCACTATTGCTAATACTGCTGACACAGTTTGTGCCTTTTGATTTTCGTTATTTTATGTCGCGTTCTCGATGTCACGATTGAAATCGGATAACGTATCTATCACAGTAGCATTTTTTTCATATCTATCGCAGTGAGAGTTACCTTATATTTTTATTTATCGAAGTTTGAAACCCGTTCACTCGAATAATGGTTGATATCGAAACGAGAAGCAGAAATTCAATTTCAGAGAGCCAAAGGAAAACAGAAAAAAGTCAATTTTCATAGAATAACCTTTGAATAACCTAATCATAGACTAACCTGTGTAACATAATGCAACATTTGATCTTAATTTTAGGTGTTTAACGTTAGACCCACCAGCCTTGATCGAATCTTTTATTTTATAATTGTTGAAATTATAAGGATTCATGTGAAATAATTAAACAGATTTTCTTATTCAATATTATAATAAAATTGTAAAATTAAATTGTAGAAATAAATTCAATCGTGTTATTTGGACAAAGCAACCAGCAAATTTTTAATGAATCTCTTTTGCGCCAACTGTAAATCACTACGGAAACTGTTCATTGCTCGACAAAGTTAATTTTCAAGCGTCTCGCCTAATTTAACGCGATTCAAGGTTAATAATGTTCATAATCTGTTGCGCCACTTCGGTCGAGATGGTCGTTCGGATGACGCGCCCGGTAAAAGTTAGCTGCCGATGTGGCGAAAATCGAAATCACCTGTGGCGAGACACGCGGTTTCGATTGCAGCAATTTCGAGTTACGTTCCGTGGACGCGCTTTATCTCGAATTGTACGCGCGTCCACCCTCCACCGGGAATAACGTTATTGATCGACAAGAACGGCACCTCGTATCGACAAGAATGACATCCATTTCCGCGTGCTACTTAAACGTGGGATGAATTAAATCGCACGGCCCGTATAAATCCTTGGTATTCTGCTGTGCAGGCCTGAGCCGCAGATGTTTCGCCACGATTGTCCCCATAAAGAAGCTTCCACCAGTCAGCGATAAAGTAGCCTCGGCTGGATGGAAATTGAAAAATGCAAAGAAGCAGCTTCCTTCCATGCAGCCCTCTCCTTTCGCTTTTTTTTCTCTTATTGAATCATACTTGAGCGGCGGCTTTCTCAAAATATATTCACCGAATACGTACAGTGACTCCCACTAATATTCGGACGCTCTTGAAAATCGCATAACTTTGTCAATATTGGACTATACTACTTGAATTTTTTTGAGAAGTTAGAACAATTTACTCGCTATATAACGCGAAAAAAATGTTTCATTAAAATTACAATTGGTCGAAATTGCAGAGAAAGTACTAAAAGTCGTATTTTGAGCCTTTTAAATGCGGGCTAGTATTAAACATTTAAAAAGTACATTTTGTATATCCGTATACAGTGTACATACTGTACATACATACAGTGTACATACTGTACATACATACAGTGTACATACCGTACATACATACAGTGTACATACTGTATCAAACCAATTGTGCTAACTTCTTTGAAAAAATCCAAGCCGTATGGTCCAATATTAAGAAAGTTACTCGATTTTTAAAAGCGTCCGAATATTAGTGGGAGTCACTGTGTATCCGAACTTCTTCCCATATCTTTTAATCTATTATTTCTTCGTTCGGCGTTATTCGTAGAGATGTCAATTCTATTTGGAATCTGTATGCAACTTATGTCCACATAAACGGTACCCGAGTTTTCCTGAAAAGTTTTTGAAACTGAAGAAAAGTGCTTTAAAAAATCACAACAAATCGTTACCTGTTATTAACAATAGGTGTGCAACTATTCAGTTCCAAGGATACAGTTCTAATGCAACTAGCAAAGTCTCACCCCTCCAATTCACACTTTGTAAGGGTAGTTTTCTGTCCTAGCAAAGAAACAACGCCAGAATCATATTCTACGAATTATAAAATTCCGAAGACTGTTCCGAATGAATTACGTGTAATTAACAAAGATAGAAATTTTGTCTTTGGCAATATTGACCACTTTCACCATAATTTGCTGAAGATTTAGATTTCATATCTTTCGTAGCTACCATAAGATTCTGGAGAGTACACGGTAATTCAGTGTAATTAAATACAGTGAATTCTCGATATGTCAACAACGCGGGTCTTGCCGGGGTCGTGTATCGTCCAGGAGACATACCTGAGCCGTGTTATGTTTACACTCCTCGGCGTCCAAGGCCTCTTGAACTTTATGGCCCCTCACGGGGTATACCTCGCGGTGGTGGAAATAACTCCGCGACGTTTACCATCCAGGCCTGGTTTTTTCATGGTGGGTTAATTTTCGAGAAAATCGAGTTCGAAAATTCCGGAACAAGAATATACAATAGAGAAATCACTGTAATGTCGCCGAACAGTTGAAAACGAAGGACAACTGTTTGTTTCGGTCCTCGATTTAAACGTTTTATCGATTGATCGAAGGGTCGACCAGGATGTACAGTCGAAAGCATCCGGGGTTCCATGAATAGGAGATAAATGGAAAAGATCACGGGCGTCCACGTCAAAGTTCTTGTCATCGAATCTGGCTGCTCCTTCAGCAGGATTCCCGTGGTGACGTCCCGTTTTTCACGGCCCAGCTGTCAACCGGGTACCTGCTGGAAAAACATTGCAGGCTATCGGAATAAAAAATATTGATCTTATAACACGTGTCTCGTAAGGGTTAGCCTAGTTTCCCGGGGCTTGTCGCCTACAGGTCCTAAATCAACAACGACCCCTGACTTTCCTCCCCGCGTCATGTTGACGCGGGCTCTCTGTTCCGTTTATGCCGCGTTTACGAGGCTCCTCAAGGATATACGTCCCGGTATCGGGAGCAATCTCCGACGCCCCCGGCCAAATCGAATCCGCGAATATTTCATTTTCCGAAAATGTCGGCCAACGTAATCCTGAAATGTGCTGATCGAACTTTGAATTAGAACGTGCTTTAACGGATCTCCTCCGAATCGATCAGATTATCCGGGAGTTATAACCGTACAGGCGCGTATCGTGCTGTCCGTGAACGCTGTATTCCGTCGGTGCCGTCGGAATAAACTCCATAATAATCGCAACGGCGCATAAATCTTCTAATAACGCGTGAAAAATGATTCGTCCGAAAACGTTTAACTCCATTGAACGAATTACCATCTACGAAATTGCTCGCGCCGAAGCCGGGATCGAACCGGGAATTTCTGTATCGAATAAAATGCCCGATTTTCGTGCAATTCGATTTCAAAGAACGCAGACAGATTCGCTCCGAAACGTGTCGACGTTTGTGTTCGATAAATATTAAAGTACCGCTCGTGGAGGTTGATTGAAAAATATTATTCCCGTTGAAACGTCAATTTCAGCCGCCTGTTTGCCGCGATTTTGCGAAATCGTGTTGACACACATATTTCCTCGGCAGTTCGTTTCTTCCCTATCGAGAAAGCGTGGCCGTCGATTCCTTTCAAACCTGAATCGTAGAACGAATTTTCCCGGGTCCCGGCCGCTTCTAATTTTCCGCGGTGACCGGAGCTGGTTTCTGTAGCAACCGTGTTAAAAGCAAACCGGAAATGGTGGAAACAGTGTCGACGACGAACGCGAACGCTGGACGTGTCGTCGTGTTGCTCAGCTTTACATACGTTTTAGGGTGGTGCGTGGTAGGTTGTCTAACCAGTTAATCAATTTCACGTCCTCTACTCCTATTTTAGGGTACGTACATCAGTCCATTTGAATTGCGAGGACAATTAGAGGACTGCCGTGTAATGGGATCCCGGATCTGTCCGCTGGCTTGTAGATCACGGGCTTGTACTGCTTGACGGTGGTATCGAGTGAGAAATAATTACCCCTTATTTAAGGCAGTCGCCTGTTCCGTGCTTTACCGAGCTCTAAAATTCATTTACAGCACGTCGAAAGCCGAGGAGATTTACTCTCTTCGTGTGGAACACCGTTGACGGATTTCATAATTATTATTTGACGAACTTCAACGTGTGTCCGACGATTCCAATGTCGTGGCTAATTCTCGATTTATGGTTCCACGAACACGACAGAAATGCAATTTTAATGAATTTTTTAAAAATTTAATTTGTCCCCACATTGGCGGACAAAAAAAAAATCAGTATGTGGAAAGACAGAATTATAGAATCACATTTTTGTACGCACATAAAATCACATTTTCACGAGTATAATTTCTACATTTGTCGCAGCGTGTACATGTGGCAAGATAAATTTTTTACATTGATGGAAAGGGGATCTCTGTTCCGGAAACGCATTGCAGATTTAATTCTACAATCTTTAAACCCACGGATTCCTAAAATAAACACAAATATTTACTGCGCACTTATTCTACGGCGTAGAGTCTACGTCAAAATAGACCCAGCGCACAAAAAAAAAAAAATGCCAGAAAGTTGGCGTTTTCTGTAATTATTTTTTAATGAAATTTTTACCAAAAAATCGGAAAAAATTTATTTCTCTACCTAATAATAATCTGAAAGATGTCAATGGATTGAACAACTAAAAATTCCGTTGGTGGCGCGACAGTGGTTCGCGGAAAGCGTTTACGCGACGCGATGTATATCGCGGCGTCGCGTCGCGTCGGGACGCTCGCGCTCGTTCGTGCGCGCAGACAAACGCACGGAAGATACACAGTCGCGAAGCTGATACACGCGCGCGAGATTAATTTTCGCCCATGGTGCTAAGCCGGACTGATAGCGCAACCACTCCAGCCACTTGAGACATACTTATTCACACCCTCATCAAGGGCATCGCGCAGCTTCTCTTTCGACCGCCGACAACTCTTTTTCACTCCCCCGAATCCTGCCCCCGCGCACCCTCCGTTCTCGCCCGGAAATTTCCTCTAAGCCTCGTCTGAGGAGGCTCGCCATCTTTGAATTCGGCCCTGTCCCCGTCGTCGAACACATCAACCCTGGCTCTTCACCGAACCAGCTTAAGAAAACGAGCGACGTTATGGTACACAGAGTGCTTCACGAGCCTCGCGATACCGTCAGCATTATATTCGAGCAGAACGTGCTCGGCGGAGGTGTGCGAGAACTCGAAAATTCCGGTTACCCGACATTCGGGTCGGGTCGGGTCGGGTCGGTTTCTCAACCCGATACTCGAATCGGGCCGCAAAATTGTTGTGGTCGGATCAGGATTCCCGAAAGGAGAACTGTATTTCGAAACGGCATACACTTTCACAGACGTAATTTTCTCACCGACGGATTATTGTATATTACTTCGTAAATAATTTCTTATCATGAACATTTTCTTTTTTTCATCAATGGTCTGGGTTATGGTGCCGATGAAAACATGTGTCGATGAAATGGCGTCGACATTGTCGAGGAAGTCTGTGTTGGTCATGTCATACGGACCCCTTCAGGATGGCACAGAAGATGTGACCTATTTGACCTTGTTTCAAAATTATAGCTACTTTTGTGTTTCAATAGTCCACGATCGTTCCTCCGACAAAGTCGATCTTCGCGATGACTAGAACACAATGAGAGCAAAAACAAGTTTGTCTTTTTGACCTTGACACGTTGGTCGCCCACTCAGCGTAGGTGGTAATATCTTGTTAATTTATTTAATAAAGTGAATTTTTAAGTCTCGAGAAATAATTTCGTCACCCAAATATCGATGACACGGTGGTGATTTTGTGGAAAACTCTGTCTCCATCGATCTCTTCGGAGTGTTCTCGAGTATTCGTTGGAAGAAAAAATATCGGTTTCCTCGACGCTTGTTCGAGTCTCGGGGATGGGTCTATTGTTAAATAATTAATAAAAGTTGAGGGAACGGAACTCTGACGGAGGCGTAAAGGGTGATCATAAAGGAGGAGTGGATCCAACGGAAATGAGCGTTAGTATGGTCTGTGGAGCCCGTGGTTGAAAGAGATTGAATCCTTCGAGAAAGCAGAATCACCTGTTAGGGCAACCGTTAAAGGACTTCGTCCGGCGTGCTTCTTCAAAGGAAGCAGGAGAGAAACGAATCCCGCCGCTCTCATCACGTCAAATTGCCAATCCTCTTCCTTTTCCTCTATTAGTGGTGTAAGGAGAACCACCTCGGGCTATGTAATTAATTTCGAATAACTTGTCTCGCCGCGGCGCGTACACGGTGTTGTCTTTAAATCAATAACAGGCCATTCGCTTAGGCTATTGACAGCGTTCCCTCTGCAAACCTTTATTGAGACGTCCTTGGATTCCTTCTGTTACAGGAATTCCTAAACCAAATCTACCCTCTTATTCAGTCATTAAAAATGCATTATGTTTAGGTCTTTATGACAAAAACTAAACACTCCACGTAGAAAGCTTGTTATACTCTTTTTGCTCATTATTTGTTTAATGAAAAGATTTTTTTCTATTTTCTATTTTATTTTAATGCGTAGAATTACTAATTTCTTTTAAGTCTATTTTTATCATGTCTGCAAAAGTTGAGCTTTCAATATTTTATAATGATCTATGGGCAGAGACACATTTTGTCACTAGACTGCGGATCTTTGTGCAAAATAAAAAGTATTTGCATTGATTACAAGACACAGGAGCGAAATAAAAATTTCTTCCTTCTTTTAATTATTTTATTAATCTGAAACCAATACGCTGGTGCCCTTAAGTCTTTTTAATATGACTACTGCTTTAAATTGTGCTTACTCATTTTTGTCATAACTGCATAAAATCCGCAGTCCATTTATCGCAAAGGAGATTAGCAGTATTATTTAATAAACAGTGTTAAACAAAATATAGTAGATACACCATAAAAAGTCAGTTAACTATATGTTACGTATTATAGTATCTTTTTCGAAAATTACAGTGACTTGTGTGTCAGGGTTCACTACAGTTATACGTCTGGAATAATTGTATGGAATAAGGTCGCTGATTTTAACTCTATGAATCCGCCCGCAAGCATTTGTCTAAAAAATACACGCGAATGCAATGTCAACAGCGTGCGTTATGCTATTGTAAGACGAGAAGCAGTCCGAAGCTCTAATAATGTTATTTATGAGTCGCAGATCGCAACGTGCAGCCGCCGTGAATTTCTCGGCGTTCGTTTACCCTTTGTATTTCGCGGTAATTATTTACCTACAGATGCCCTGAATGTTTTCAATGTTTACTTCGTGTTTCTAGTTCAGCGAGTGTAATCTGCCCGTTCGCTCCGCGGAAGCATTTCCGCTTATAAAGTTGAGCTATACAATTTAATTGTACAAATTGTAATTTATCTTTTCTATATATTAAAAACATTTACTGTTGCGTTACGTGAATCGATATCGACGATATTACAACTGTATGCTGCAAAAGAAATCAACGAATAGTATAGTAAACAATATTAAAAATACCTTCGCTCATTTCTTGTGTGAAAATTACACTCAACCTAAATCTAATTAAAAGGAACTCGCGAGGATGGTCAGGCAACCCGGAAGTTGAAAAAACGTTAAAACTGTGAGGACTTATCCCTCTCAAAAATATATTTTTTTGATCGTGCAATTCTTGTTTAAACATTTTATTAAATAGCTTTCACCCTTTTTAAAATATTCCGCGAAAAGAAAATTTGCAATATTTTTAAGGTATGATGTTTAACCTGAATTGTAACACCAACAATCATTTTGCAGTTTCTGGTCGACCAATCTTCCTTACCAGAAACGATCGTAAATATACAAAATGACTTGTTCTAAATTGGTTTCTACATTGTAAATGATGTCTGATAAACGGACATCCTGTTGTATAGGAGAACCATAATCAAACGCGTCGTGGCGAGGCGCCGCATGTTAACAACCCTTATGGCAAACGACGTTCGTCCGAACTATCGAATAACGGTACTTAGGGTCTCATTACTCGAAGCGTCCTATTACGACGTACTGGGTTAACGAAGGGCGCCACAGATTATCTGTCTTCCGTTACGATCTTCGCGTCATGATCTTCTATCCACTTAGGCGAACAATGACGTTATGCACCTACCCTGTACGTAAGGACATTGGCAATATAGTGTGTCTATAGTTACATTAAACAGGATCATTTCGTAAACGAGATTCCTCAAGCAGTAGCAATTAATCGAAGTATGACACTTCTAGATCTTTAATCCCTTCTGTAAAACCATTTCTACTCTAACGATAGGCTCTTCATGGTCTTCTTCTAGGTTGACACTTGACCTTCATTTCGTAGTAGAAACATAATATCAATAAGATGTTTCGAAGGCGAACGCAACAAGTGCAAATCGGAACGAAGGTTACGCAGTTAAATTCGCCAACGCTTCAGATAAATGGTACAAACCGAAAACTATTTTTTTTTTTGTTGAACTGAAAATATTTTACGATCACCGGAAAACAAATCGGAAAATACGGAAATATCGACGGACACGGAAGAGTGAGAAATTACTCCGATGTAAAGAAGTTAGTGCCGCTATTCATACGTGTGAACATCATAGGACCTTTTATGCGTTACGATCCAATAAATTCGGCGATGCGTGTGCAGTAGTGTGCACGGTTGCCAACGCGGATACGTTTGATGCCCCCGTTTGCGACTGGTTTAGTATTTCGATGTATTTCCCGAAATCAAGGCTATATCTCTGGAAATTTTTTTAGCGACAATGCGGCGCTGTCATAGCTGAAACAATTTTTTCATTGCATTCATCCGACGCGACAAGGGTGTCGGGTCGTTCACATGCCGCGCGATAAAACTTCCAATTATGGTCTTCCGTCTCGGACTAGGCCAAGTTCCGGTTCAGGAGGGTTAGGTGAATATCAGTGGACCGATTGAAACACACATACCAATCGACCTTCGTCGCGTTCGCTGGTGTCTCGCGTCTTTGTTGCAACACGTTAAAGGCGCTTAGGTGGAAGGGGGCAGCGGACATTATGGTGTGGATGGTTTTTTCTCAATTGAGCCAAAAGTGTTTATCCTTGGCGTAAATGACCGGCTGCAGTGGGACATACTACTGTATAGTGGTGGGAGTAGTTCGGTAGAGCTACTACAGTGAATTCTCGTTACGAGTCAGTTGCGCGGTTCTGGCTACTGACTCTTAGACGAAATCTGAGGTTCTCGCCGAGCGTCGCACTTGAAATACACAGGGCACGCTGGAAACCTAGGAGTCCCATCCGTCTATAAGTCATAAGCCTAACACTACTAACCGATAGTGACCAGAAGTGACTCCAAATCGTAACGATGGCACTGACTCGTAACGAGAATTCACAGTAACTGGCTGCACTGGGACCTACTACTGTAAACCTGATGTAGTCTACCCCAGTGCTGAGGGGAACGGAGGGGGTCCTATCACGATCCTGAAGTACGAATCGTGACGCCACTAGTTACCCACTAGTTACTAGTTACACTATGGGTACACTATGGGTGGGGCAATTCTCGGAACGTGACGTGTCCCCTCGGAGGGACTTTTTGCGCAACCGCTGGTTGGCATGTTTTCGGAATCCTGCGCGGCGTTGCTTTAAATTTTCGATACACGCTCGGCCCAGGTATTCCGATTTATGGACTTCCGTCTGATCTGCCTTAGGTCCGGCATTTTTAACCCCCATCCCCTCAGCGGAAATATCCCGTCAAGCCGTCACGAGGCAGCCGACACTTTTAATACGGGGGCCACATATAACCGTAACACCGTGCATGCTCGTTTCCATCGCGCATCCATCTCGGAAAAATTGTCTGTGTTCGTTTCAACCGTGCAATTTATTTCTCGCCGCGCACGGATAAATTTTCCCGGCGATCGCGCGCGCGAAATTAGATCGCGTCTGCCCGTTGGACGGGCAAAGATCGTCCACGGAAATTAATACGGCCGGCGAGGCTGCGCTGTTCGCGTTTAAAATGATGATACTAATTATTACACATAATTTCATAATTTTTACACATTTATCGCTGGTTCTGGAAAATCAATATATACGCAATTTGATTGTTTCTATTAGTTATTTAGCTTTGCACTTGATGGCAAGGCCCAAAATTGTTTGGGGCAATGAGAATACATTCTTTTAATTAAAATAATTAGTTAATTTAGTTAAAATAATTCTTTCAGTTGAAGAATGTAGAATACACAGACCTGATCCGCTCGTCTCGTTGATACAGAATTATGTTAATGATAAGTGTACTAGCACTGTCATTTATTTGGTGCGAGAGCCTGAATTAATTATGATCCCATCAGCCATAGATGATCACTCAACGTGTTGACATGGTGCACGATCAATATAGAATCAAGATCGAATATTCTATTACCCGAACAATTGTGTTTCTCAATTAGTTTTGACCAAAGAGGATTCGGCAGATGTATACCGATGTACAGCCATTTATGTGTTGCATTATCTACGGAGAACATTGTTTGGTTTGTCATTCGACGGCATATGTACACGGCTGTCTACTAATATTAGAACATTTGCAGAGGATAAAATTAACTTAAAGAGTTTGGACGGTTCATTGACCACGATCGCCTCAATTATTTTTATTATTAGGGAACCGATCAAAATGCCCTTTTTCATGTATGTTTCCAAGGTCAACTTTTCATATTCGACAATTTCTTTCGCCCACCAAATTTAGTAGTAGAACTCGAGGTGTTCAAGGACAAACATTTTATTCTAATGGACGCTATAAAGTCGTAATATTACACACAAAAAAGTGAAAAAGCATATTCTAAAAAAGTCATAGACGTTGTAACATTTAAAAGGATAAAACCGTGTAACGAACCACCATTTTTTTCCCCCGGAACCAATGCTTACAAACGGGGTCGTATATCCAGCCTAAGCATCGATACTTCATGGTCGTCGCGCGGAATTTCGATTCCATATCGCGAGCAGCAACGAACCGGATTAAACCTCGGCGGCTAGTTTGCAATTAGATGGGATCGAAGTCGACTATCTGATTTTTGGATAACGATGATCCATGGCGGTAATTTACATAGAGCCAGGCAACGAACACACGAATGACATTAATAACAATACGCTGACCGCGCGTGGGGTTCGAGGGGGGAGGCGTTTCGCGAGGGGTGGAGGAGAGGATTTCGGGGGTAGGTGGTGGGCACGAGAGGAAGAATAACGAGCCCCGTTCCGGCCAGTCACGGTCCAAAAATTTCCTGGATCGAACAATTCAACAGCCGCTTTGTTCGAGTTTGATAGATGGTGCCAACGCAAATACATGAAATTCCGTGGGGAGAGGGGAGGGGAGGGGAGGGAGGGGGTCCCAGGCTCCAGTCGCAAAAGTGTCACTTCGATTTCGCTGATTGCTACAAATTAACCGAGTATTTCTATTTCGCGATCGAATAATATACCGGTATATTAATTCATGGGACTGATTGTTCGCTGTCCGCGATCACCGAGCGCCGCCGTTAACCTGGCCAGGCTCGGTTCGTTCGTTCTTCGGCGACAAACGAGATCAGCATATACATATTTAAATATGTAATCGCGTCGCGGATATGTCGATTATAATAATCCCGTTAACTTGGCGCACCGCGATTTCCATGTTGTAACTGGAATTTTGAGTCGCTGATTGCCACCGGTTGTTATCGCGCTCGTATTTTACAATGTTTGACTTCTGGATCGCCGATGCCGATATCCGGTTGTAATTCATGTGCTCATAATCAAAATTGCTGTCCGCGGTTGTATTTACCTGAGCCTGGGAAATAGTTGTCGATCTAGCAGTGTGGCAAAAAATACTACGGAAATAGTACCGTGCTAACAAACGATGCGTTCATTGGTAAAACACTTTGTTGGTTTAGGACTGTATTAAACAAATTGCTGTTATCAGCGAAACCCCGTGACCAGGCAGTTCAGGTTGTCCGCGAGAATAAGCTTGTAAAAATTATACAGAAACAGGGTACCGTTTTGCGCTCCCTAGGGTTAGGGCAACATTATCGTTACTCCTGATCAAGATTTAACCCCTTTAACGATTACCTCCCATATTAGAGGATTGCTCGGAAGCTCGGAAAAGATGTTATGGCCACGCACGGCTATCTCGGTTTTATTCGAAGGCAGTTATACGAAGAGGGACGCTGTTCAAACATTATGATACGGATCCTGCGTATTTATACGATTTCTCCGAATCTTTTCGAAGACTAGAAGATACTTATTTCTACCTCGTACAAACCCCTAGTCAATATTCGAGCACTCGAGTATCTACTGTGCGTGCCTCGCAAGCAGTGCTGCCGCAAAAATTCCCTCCGAGGAATTACATGACGTCACGTTCCGGGAACTGTACCACCAACGTACCAATAGTGAGGGTAACCGGCGACGTCACGATTCATACTGTAGGATCGTGATGAGAGTCCCACTCTCAGCACGAATCGCGACGTCACTACCTGGGTGAGATTTCACTATAGCTTCGTGACGTCACTCTGGTTCTGACTATAGCATTTCCACCAATTCCTCAATTCCCTCCCTTCCACAATTCCCTCGATCTGGCAACGCTGTTCACAAGAAGTCCCGCGAAACGGATGCGGGGCTAATTAGTCAGAATTAATAATATTTTCAATTGTAATATTTTGTCCGCCGGCCTGACCTGTGAGGCATGTATCGACCTCCAGTCGTAGACAGTATTTTCAATTTGTCTTGAATTTGTTTTATATATTCTTCTCGACGAGTAGTAAAATTGTTATAGGTTTTTACTTCCTTGGCTAATTATAAATTAATTTTTAATATGAAAAAGTGAAGTCTAACGACTACAATGTTATGGAACGTCGTAGAAAATTGTCGGTATTGGCATAATAAATTAAATGAAGCCCCCCATTTTGCTCTTTATAATGTGATCTATGAAAATGCGAGCTTTCATGATGATTTGTAGCCTAGCGATTGTGGGGGCGGGTATCGCGTACAAACCCTTTTTTAAGTGCTTTGGGCATGTGAAATACAGGAGGAACATGGTTGTCGGCGTCAATTAGCAATTTTTTGGGGGAAACGTTTCGCTATCGTACGCGCACCTACGGCCGACTCGTAAATCAACGAACGAATGAATATTTATGGCGATTATTAATGGTGTTATGTTGTCAAGGATTATTCGTAGAGCATGGCCGAGGGGTGGAACGACACAATGAGAGAACATAATGCAGCATGCGGTCTTCCGATACTACAGACCGCTCGTATGCAGAAAGCATCATGCATAAATTGTGATACGGCTCGATCATCTCGTCTTTCGGACCGGGGCGATTTTCACGGTTACTTATTAATGGCTTAACAAACTTATAAACTTAGTGGAAACCATGTATATCCTAATCGACAAATGTAAAACACATGTGTCCGTGTCTAAACAAATTTATGTTCGCAATTTAATTTTGCTAACGAAATTAATCATGGTATCACCGCTCAAAGCACAACGGGTCGTTTTGTAAAATTGTACACTTACATTTGATTAATTTAGGAGAATAAAAATAAATCCAACTTGCCGCTCTTCTATTAAGATATTCATTTAACTGTGAATAAATTAGAAAGTTCATTGCTATATTTTACCATTATAATTTTCTAGTCTACGCATACATGTAGAATTTACTACAAATGCATACTGAAGTCTGTCCTTTGATTGACTTTTTAACGACAGGATCAAACGGATGAACATTAAATTTTAATAAACACACTCTAATGAACTTCGTGTGAAACAATGTTTTATTCAAGACAATTTCCAACTAAAATTTCGAAACGTGAGTTTTTTTTTCTCGTCGTTGACGCAGAGAAATATACGAGCATTTATGTTCGAGTTCAGTTTCCAGGTTCTTCTGATTATAAAATGCCATTAGATCGCGATTGTTTGCAATTAATGATCGTTGGTTGTCCACTAAATCAGTCGCGTTTTTACTGTGACCAGCGCAGCGCGAACGGTCGTATAATCGGCTGACCAGTTCGAGCGGCGATCCCATCAGTATGAAATTGAAATAGCACTTTCAAGTGCACTGTGGTGCATAGCGACAACATTACCATCGACCCTATTTGCATTGCCTTCATCTATCAATCAGGGACAAAGGGATTCGCCGGTCGTTGGATCGGCGAGGCGTGTGAATTGTTGAGCGCTCGTGCGCAGTCCATTCACTGGCTGTTTCGAAATGATACTGTCGATGTTTTATGTCAGTAACATTCCTATAAACGTAAACGAGCGTCGCGGATTGTCCGGCCAGTTGAGGCTTCGGGTCGATACCAATTCGATTTGATCGCAGCCCGTTCGCTACTAATTCGATGGCCGCACGTATGTATAAAGTGCGCATACGATTTCCGCTTTCGCTCCAAATGATATAATCTACATATTCCAAACACATTAATTCACAATAAAACCATTCATCATTTCCCTACTTATTACATTGAAACTTTCAATTCCATAATTCAACGTTTAAATTGGCATGCTAAACCCTTATATCAATAATCCGACATTTTGTACGATATTCGATAATATTGGTGTGGAACTCGCCTTAATTTTAACGCATATTGTAATTCCTCGCATATAAATTAACATGTAATTATCCAAGAAAGCAGAAATCAATTCTCCTATTTCTTAAACGTCACATTCGACAAACATGAAAGAGTACCTAGGATAACTCTATTGACGCAAGGATTAAATAAAAAAAGAAACATAATTTGAAAATATGTGTCACTCTTTCAAATTGTTTTCTGAATATTGTAAAACATCTTTGTCAAATATCTGTTGTTATTTTTGCTTCGTTTCGTTACGTTTTGCACGTATTAACATTCCGTGAGGATGGAATGAAACTGTTTAAGAACCTTTGACAGCTTTTATCTCTATCGAACTCATTTTTCCACATTCTTAATTCAGGGGACGCGAGATAATGTAGTAATTATATTGTGAATATACGGCGTCGTGTATACGCTAATGGCGCACTCTCCATTTCTCCATTTATCATTGAAATTTTGCGAGTGAATTTACAAATCGATGTAATGCATTCGATGGATCAAGCGGAGAGGATAGCGATGTAATTTTAATCCAAGATTGAATTTATTAACAAGATATTTTAATGTAGATTACCGGGTCTCTAATGTAGTATTGCGATACACATTAATGACGATGTTATTACGGTGCACAAAATAGGTTGCTAACACCACTGAATATATCAAGTCCTTTCAATTTGCTTGGTGTTTGCCGGAAATCAACCGAATATATTACAGAGCGGAATATATTATGAAGAAACCGAAAATGATTAAAAACGTTATAATTTCGATTGTTTGGGGAAAACAAATTTTGTCGATTTCTCATACGTTTTACAATAGTATTAGTTTCATTATTTCACTTAAAAAGAATTCACTTCTCTTTCAATGACGCTATTTGTATAACTAAATCGGTTGGACAATGCTAAACGGAGGAAGAAAAGTGGTGCCCTTATGTGCGGAACATAATTCGGTAGAATATACAAAGGGGTGATGCTCATGTACTACTAGAAAGGGGTGATTTCTCTATATATGTCGCCAAGGCCTGGATGATAAACGTCACGGAACTATCCCCACTACCACGGGGTATACCCCGTGAGGGGTCGCGAAGCTCGGGACGCTTCGGACGCCGAAGAGTGTAAACATAACTCGAGTATGTCCCCTGATGATACACGACGCTGATACAAGACCCGTTTTGTTGACTTATATCGAGAATTCACAGTATATGCTTCTAGAAAAATCCTTCTGGGATCAACAAGCAACAATGGTTCAAAGCGATGGCGACAAAATGTGTTTTTCCTTTTTTCATGAAGAAAAAACACGTTTATGTTAATTTCCATGCATCTTGCATTTTTGTCTCTCCCTGAAAATTCTCTTCCAAACACAGCTCTCGATAGCAATCGGCCACAATGGAACGAGCAGGAAAAATAACTGGACATGCCAATTGTCTCCATTGTGTTCGATTTTATGGAAAAATTGTTTGGACAAGGTCACATTATTTCAACGAGCGCATCCGACGACGGTGGAGAATTTTCTTCCATTATTATTTTCCACGAGATTCCACGATCAGCCGTATCATTTTTAACCCTAGATAACTAAGCTTATAGTGCGTAGAAAAGCGACGTCCATTTGAGACACGAATATAATTGAATGTTTTTAATTCCCCTGGAACATAAATAAAATTCTGCTGTGTTTTTGTCCATGCACAGGGTGTCCCGAAAATGTACTTCCTTGAAATGGGTGATTCCTAAAGTGATTTCAAGTAACTTTTTCCTTTGCGAGAATGTTCTCAGCGACTTTGTTAGGGAGTTATTAACGGAAAACACGGACCAATCAGAGCGCAGCTACGGTGGATGGATTCCGGCTCGGCCAACGCCAACGCCCCGCTCAGCTGTAGTCGCGCGCTGATTGGTCCGTGCTTTTCGTTAATGACTCCTTAACAAAGCCGCGGGGAACATTTTCGCAAAGGAAAAAGTTACTCCAAATGACCTCAGGAATCAAGGAAGCATGTTTGGGGCAGTCTGTATTTCATGTTGAATTAATTTTTAAAATCTATTTTTATTTCTAAAGAATTTACAAGTAAATGCGCATTCTATTTCGCCCCGCCATACTAACCCTTAACTTACCAATGCCGCGTATATGGCGGCAAACATCAAGTTTAAATCATCTTGTTATCCTATTACTCTGAACATATATTAATAAATTTTCACTAAAATATAAATATTTTCCATCCTATACTTCATATAAAAATGTCGAGTCCACAGTTGGACCTGGTGGGAAGTAGTTAAGAATAAGAAGTTAAAGAATATCATTTCAATTGACTTCTGCATTACTTCGTCCGACCTGTAACTACGGATTGTATCAATTCGGGAGGAGTGCATTGTGTCGTTCAATTCTGGTGTCGCGTCGGCGAAAACGTTTCGGTGGAAGTTATGCGGGCGATTCCAGTGGGACCCAAATAAAATATCTTTTTGTTCCCCAAGAAAATAGGCGTTCCACAGCAACGGCGTAGCGGCGCGTTCTATCCATTGAGATATTACTCGAATCAAGATCCTTCGGGATGATCAAAGGGTGCTTGAGATTTCAAAGGGCGAAACCCGTAAGAAATCCAAATTCAGACGTCACGTTTCTCTACATGATTTGAGGCGGAGCGGCTGGTACACGTACCGGATCCCGTGGGGTTGTTCTCTCGACGGACCAGAAGAGGAAGAGAGAGAGAGAGAGAGAGCGAGAAAGAGAGAGGGAGATTGGAGCGTGGGTGTAGCCGCACGGCTGAGTGCGTGCGAGCAATCGGTTTAGAGACAGCCGACCAACGATAACAAGGCTCCGGGCCCGGCCCGGCAAAAGGAAACGAAACATCGCGTTCATATGCGTGCGGAATTTTTCATGCAATCCCATAAATGGAACCCTCTCTCTCTCCTTTACACGCGCGTTTCTGCCTCCGCCGCGAGCAAACGCGTATACCTTCGCCTCCCCGCGGTTCTCTCTCGCTTCTGGTCGAGCAGCTCGCCCAGTTCCTCTCTATATACGAACGTACGCCGTTCCTCGTGCACTGGTTACACGTCCCATTGCGCAAATGCGCCGTTTGGATTCCACCGACGAGCACGCTCCAGAGATGTATTTTATGGCCGGCTTGTACGATATAGCCGGAGAGACCCAGCACCGAAGTCCATTCCAGAATCATGGATGAAGGTGCCTGGCTCCCGGAACCCGTGTCCCAAAGAATGACTTTCCCTCGATTGTTTCCCGTTTAATTGGCCACGCCTACAGCCCCCCTACCCTCGACCCTCGACCCTTTGCCCTTCGAAGATTTTTCGAATCGAGAACGCTCTCGACTGTGCTGCTCGTTGCGACCACTGCATTTCGCTTCGTCGCCGAGGCGCTTTCGAAAAATGGAACGCATGGGATCCCATCGCGTGTGGCTATTATGGGAAACGAAATCGCTGGTAAAATGGCTGAAACGGCCTCGGCTATGTTCCTTCGGAAGTCCATAGCATCACGTAGAAACAAGAAAATATGTAATCGAAAAATAATCTTTGAACATCTTTGAAAATACTCTACCGGTAGAATTAAGTAGACCAAGCAATCCTCGCTTGAGAATTGGTCATACAAAATTAACACTAGAACTACCGAGCCCTAACGCGTGTGGCGTATACAGGGTGTTCCGAAAATGTACTTCCTTGAAAAGTGTGATTCCCGAGGTTATTTGAAATAACTTTTTCCTTTGCATATATTCATATTCAAAGGTTCATAAAGCACAAAGTGCTTGCGTTCACAGAGTCCACTGACGTGTACACACAGAATTAAAGAATCGTCATTCTACTAACAAGTTCGGTAGCCGCAGGTATCTCGCGACACATAATTTGTCAACACATCCGGTTAGAATGACGTTACCATAATTAGCTGGTTTCGACGACGGCTTCGGTTTCGGGGAGGGGGGTGGGGTTATTGCCTTGTTCAGGCTTTAATCAATGCCAGTATCGTCTGCTGTACGTTTTACGGGTATTGGAATCAGGAGATGAAGAGACACGGCGCAACCTCCGCGTGCTAGTGTTCATCAGCGGCGCCGTAAACCACCTGGCGATCGATGGAAACAACGACCGTGGATATGGTTAATTGGCAAAAACGATAATCCGCTCGGGGAACTTCGTATAACTCAGAAAGTCGAGTCTTCGGTTTTTGCCCCGACATTATTGACGTCATAAAATCAAATAACCGCGCTGCTCAGACAGTTAAACTGGAATTAACTGGCCGAGAGCGTTTCGGAGTTCAGTGATTCTTTGCAAAACATTTGACACGTTTCAGTGTGTGCGTTTTCATTAATTTCCTATGACGTGCAATATTTACTTTGAACGTGCAACAGCGTCACGTTCAGCTATAGCCGCGCTGTGATTGGTCCGTGTTTTTCGATAATAACCCCTTAATAACGCTGTGGAGAAAATGACAAATGACCTCAAGATTACCCTGTTCGAGGAAGTATTGGGTTGTCCGGAAAGTTCGTGCCGTTTTTCTGTAGGCGGCATTAGGGTAGGTCTGAATATGTCAGAATGATTGAAACCAAATGGTATGTGTACATAGTCTGAAAGGTGATATTTCAGGCATTTTTAGAAAAAAGTTTGATTAGGATACATTAATTTTTGTTAGTTTTATACGCTCTTCAATATGGAAGGAATTTCCATAATGACAAAAACTTTAACTGTTTGGTCGACATAAAAAATCATACTCAAAAGTTTTTCGCCGAAAAACGCGAGTTGCGAGAAAGATGGAGAAAGACTATGGAACAAAATGACACTTATAATAATTCAATAAATGTATATCGAAATTTAAATGTACTGCGTTTGAGTTTCCCTTAAAAATCGGCACGATCTTTCCGGACAACCCAATACATTTTTGGGGCACCGTGCGTATCGACATAAAGACAACAGAATTTGATTTGGGCTTCAAGGGAATTAGTAACATATACAGGGTGTTCGACTACAGGTGGGGGAAACTTTAAAGGGTGGTTCTCCACGAGGATATAAGACAAAAACGAAGAGTAAGAAAATTGTGATTTCGGCTTCATTTTTGAATTATTAAAAATAAAAAATCCGCCTGAAATGCGGCAACCCGGCCAACAGAGGTGTACGTTGCGTATACCTCACAGAGGCGCGTGACAAACCCTTTGTGTGCCTCACAAGAAGTCACCTGGCAGGAATACGGGTGTATACCGTCCGATTGGGTCATTCGACACGCATTTTCGGTTCTAGCCGAATCATTGGCTAAAGTGTGTGACGTCAAAGCCTAACCATTGGGTGCGAGCGGAGACCTCCTTGGATACGTGACTGTCGCGCGCCTTTGTGACGTAAGCAACGTGCATCTCTGTTGGTCGGGTTGCCGCATTGTAGGCTGATTTTAAATGAATAATAACTAAGAAACGAAGCCGAAATCGCAATTTTTTAATTCTTCATTTTCATCTTATATTGCCTTGGAGAACCACCCCTTAAATTTTCTCCCACCTGTAGTCGAACATCCTGTATATTTAGTAGATTCCGTTCGAAATCTTCGTGACGAGTCTGACTCGTTATAGCGCGAGGGGTTAACGGAACAAAGTTCTCTTACCTAATACGCAATAACTCGTCGGCAACGCCTCGGGCAGGATATTTCTCGGCGGGAATCAACATCGGGTTAGCACCGAGTCGACGAGGACGAAAGTGTGCGCGGGAGCATTTTTGCGTCGCCGTGTTGACGAAGGAACGACGAAAAAGCGGAATCGCCTGGGAGAACAGTACATCCTTCCCCCTATCCGAAGAAAATCGAGGATGGTGTCGTAAAGAGGAATTTACTGGACGACTTATGTCCCCATAGAAGAAAGAGCAGCAATAACATCGGGTCGACCAGGTTAAAGCACGCGACGAGCCTTCCGGCATGGTGTCCGAGCCCTTTAATTAAGGTCACTTCACGTGGCACGTCGCGCCGCGTTGAATTTTGCAACCTTTCTAATTAGGTGCGTGTCGAGGATACTTTTCTAATTAAAAAACTTTCGGCCGGCGAAACACTGTCGCCGCTGCCCTTCCAACATTCTTCACCAATTAATATCGTTGGAAATTTTCGTGCGGTCAACGCGAGCCTTCTCTCCGCCACCTGTGTTTCTGCGCTTTTCCGGTGTTTCTGTATACAGGGTGGGCCAAAATTCGTGGTACAATTCACATCAGGTAGATGGACGGCTCACAATAAAACGAAAATATAAAAAAATTAAAAATCTATGTGGTACGTGTGCACTTTATGTAGATGTTACTACAGACCACTAGTATCATTGTTTTCGTAGGTCATTTGAAAGTCAACATATTATGCATAGTGGAATTTGTCTTCACATTACCTACTATGTCACACTAAATAAAAGCACGCCATTCCATTGACGACGACCTTGAAATATCAGAAGGTATGACCTTGGAAAAAGTATTCGTATCGTTAAAACCAACGGGGACACATATGTCAGGTGAAAATGGTGCCTCACCCTGTACAGACAGTTTCAAAATATGTGGATGAAATTTCAGAAAGGATAAAAACCACGTCTTCGAGTTTCAAAGTATGTAGTTGCTAAATAAAAATTATGTTTAATAGCTGTTCGTGTAAAAGATTGCTTTTGATAAACAGTTGAAGACGTTCAATCTCCCCGAGTTTAAGTACCGTTGAACGTCGTTCTTTAATTCTTTTAACAACTTCCATTGTTTAATAATCTACCGTTCTTCGTGATTTCTTTGTTCGATTTGATCGCAGCTCAAATTGCAGATTTCGAACCGGCAGGCTCAGAGACGTTCCGTTATCGTTTCGCGAACACGGCCGAACGTTCGTATCAAGCAGTATCGCTTCGTCGTTCTTGCGCTTCTTTCGCAGTTCGCAGTAATTTGGAAGTCTTAGCAACAGTTGTTTCAGCCAACAGCGCGTCCCGGCCGAATGTAAATTCGTAATTAAGCGTGAAAGTTTTGAAATGGCAGTCGCCGGCGGAGCTGCGAAAGGGACCGGACTGCGGAAGAAAGCGGGAGACGATTGCTAGTCACATCTCGAAAGTTTCTCATTCTTGGGACTTAAGTTCGCTTTTCAAGGGACGGGCGAGGGGGCGCGGAGTCTCTTCATCTGTCAAGTGCAACCAGTTATCGAGTTACTTAAAGTGTTCCTCCTTGAAAACGCACCTCGCGACACGCCAGCCACAGTTACGTCAAAGGGAAAACCGGAACGCCGCGCCGGCTCCTGTAATCCACCGGTCGCCTTTTTATTGTTACGTCTCCTTAAGCTACTCTCACACGTGGAACGAGATAAGTGCCCTTTTAATTAGTCCCTGCTAATGTCACGCTGCGGAATGTGTCACCGGGCTTAAATCCTCGGTTATTTTTTCGTCTAACGATACCGTGTACCGCGGGTGCAGATTAAACTTAATAACAGCTTCGCGATTTTACCTCGACTTCGTGGATTTTAAGACCGACTAAATAATCTGAAAATGATCTCGTTTACCGAAGCACAGACTTGTACGAGGCCTGTTTATACAGGGTGTTCATTTGAAAACTTTCTCGAAAAGTATGAAAGATATTAAAAAAGTGTAAAACACGTGTCCAAGGATTTCGATTTATTTGGGTGGCGTTTTCAAGGTCATTTGAAGGTCAACTATGTTTTTTCAAATGGAAACCTATATTTTTTATTACGGGATCTTATTGTACGTAGAAAGACCAGCAATTTTCGTAGGATACTTTTTTGTATCTGCGCACTAGTTTCGGAGATATTTTACCAACCTTTTGTTTTAATTAAGTAAATAGATTTCTAGATCGTTCTTCGGTAGCATCCCTCGGTGGTAAATATTCCAAGAATTTTCTAAATAATTCTACAATGGCTCGCAAAGGTACTTCGTCATGGCTCGCAGATGATATAGTCATCCTGCTTAGAATGCACCCTCTATATTTACATAACCATTCAAATCAGATGCTACTGCTTGATGCTCATCGGCCGGGCTGTAGGTAGTAAGCTATCACGACAGAGTTATCCTATCAATGGTCTCGTTTATAGGGTTTTGCACTCAGGAAGCAGCTGCCAGAAGAAAAATGGAAAAAAATAGTTCTCGTTATGGGCTAATAAATTCGATCAAAGCATGGGCTTTGAACGGGATCCGCGCGGAACATCGGCCGTTGCGTTTTTATAGGGTTTCCAACGAGACGACGAGGAGCTATCGAAACAGCGAAGAACCTCGAGAGAATGGCTGGCCGAGGAATCAACGAAATGGAGTAGGAGAACACCGACTAGCGACAGCCCGTCGGGCGAGAATAGTTTGCGAAGTTAGGAGGCAGTTAGATGGCTGTGGCGTGACGACATTAATAACACCTTATTAGCCCTAGGCGCAACTCGCATACCGTCTGAAGATGGATGAGATTGCAGTCAGCTTTCCAACGGAGACTGCTTGCACCGCTATCGAGTCGCAAAACTGGGGAATGCATCGTTCGCAGTAACATAACCTGATTTCGGCTGTTTTGCAGCTAATCTGAACGACGCGGAGGACAGTTTACGTTCCCGGCCTAGAAATTACGTTGCATCTGTTAACGCATTTACAGGCTGCGTCTAAAATTTCAGAACAACCAGAGAGGGGGGCGAGATTTACTACGTGAAAAAATAAATTGAGAACATATGATGAAAACTCCAGTGTCGGATCTCACGAATATTAAAAGAAATATTTCTTCTGCGAATTTAGAACGCGACGAACGACGTGTTTGTACTTCAGATTTGAGTCCACGTTTTGGCATCTACGGTCTGACGTATTTCGAAATTTTATTTTTTGTGAAAATTCCAAAGGATTAAGATTTAGCGCGGGTACGAGGTGCGGGGTGAAGTAAAGTTAAATTTTTATATAAATTAACGGTGAATCAAGCGCGCGTGAGCCGCTGTTAAATCAAACGAATAATGAAGTGAGAGAACGGCCACCGAAACTTTCAGAACTTTGGCAACTATTACGTGTAAATGCAACGGCAATATGCACGGATAACATCTTAGGGAATTTACGAGACGTATAAAAAGCGCACCGTGCAATCAATATGGAATAGGACTTTATGAAACTTTTACGAGCGTGCACAAAAAATATAAAATTTATACCGTCGACCATGAAAGGTACAATTTTGTCGCGTGCTGGTTTAATGCTTCGTTTTACGATTAGAGCGTTGCAACGGTGTATCAGGTCCAACGAAATTCTTAAGCGTGCTTACTGTTAATTTCGTCCTCTACAACAGTCATAGTAAAGTTGATAGTATACAGCGTTTCTTTAGCGCTAACACGAGACTGGCATTTACGGACGCAAGAAAGTACTCGTTAATGATCTGCCTGGAGGTCTTTCTCTATGTCATTTTAGTATCAAAAGCTCTCTGCATATCAAAAGAGCTCCTTTAATTAGAACCGAAAATTCTGACATTAACTTTGTCTGTACAATTTGTTGACAATTTAGACTTTTTGATAGTTCTCTATAGCTATCTTTAATTCTTGAGGGATCAAATAACAAGCAATCTGCGTTATATCCTTGAGCAGGTTTATTACACTATTCTACATGGAGAAAGTGTCGTCCAAGCGATTCTCTCGAGTAAGTTTTGCTTGGACAGTCTCGCATAAGACTCCGGCGGTAGTTCGCCATCATGTGAGTGTCTCCATTCGCCTTAGTACCTATCTTCCATCGTTTTATGTCCTGGTGGAATCGCTCTCCTTGTTCTTCACTTAGGTCTCCAAGATTATGCGGAAGGTAACCTAAACGGCTGTGTAAATAGCGTACTTTACTGCCCATGCTAGCATGTTCTTAAAGTGTGAAAGCATTTCATTCGCTGAAGCAACATGATTCAAAAAACCAGAAAACGAGGATCCCGCAAGGCCTGGGGAGAATAATAATAGATGTAAAATGATAAAACATTACCTGCTTCACCAACATCGCTAAACAAGCACCGAAAGAAAAAGTTTTCTGTAGACCAACGTTGTTCGTAGAAAAGTATTTCGTAATGTCTGCGGCGCGTAATGTGTTCCCGACCGCCGATCAATGGAAGCAGGTGCTTAACCGATGCCCCGGGAAGCTCGAACTGCCAATAAAGTTTGCCTATGCAGTCGGGAACATTCTTCCCGGAAACTGGCCGCTATCAACGTCTCGAACAGAAGCGGAAGCGGACGAACTACCGCAGGAACAGAGTGCCGGCGAGCCGCGTCGCAGTCGAACAATCCCGGTTCGAACGGGAGCGACGATAACGCGAAGGGTTATGAAATCTTCGGCGACACCGTCTAATATTGTGCCGGTTCGATAATCCGGCGGATGTTCGCCAGTCGACGCGCAATAGGCCCGTGCTCCTCGTTATTCGCGGTCGGCGTGCTCGGCTTGGAAAAGTACGCGCGAGGTCGTGAAATAGCGTCGGGTGGACGGAATCAAATAACAGAACGCGGTTTGTTTGCAAGCCACCCCCAAACGACGGGCAGGAACATACAAACCATCCCCCCCTGCAAAACAGTGGGTCCACCTCCGCCCCGCCCCCCCCCCTAGGCCCTCTTCATTCGCCTCACCCCTCCTCCTCCTACTCATCCTCGTTCACCACCCCCCGCGTTCGAAACGGAGCGACGCAACTGTAGCAGGACACAGCAATCAGCGCGAACGACAGCAGCAACGCTCACCGCATACAGATATCCACGGTTTTATTTAGGGCTTTCGGTTAGAAGGTATAGGCGCGTGCAAACATGGCCTCGCCTCGCCTCGCCGAGGGGAGCCTACTAGTTACACGGGGTCAGGATTCGTGCGGAGCCATCGGTAAACCTTTGCCCATCCAGTGCTTTTATCCACTAATTATCCAACTCCTGAAAGTCATTAGCATTGCTGATTGTTTTTATTGTGCGCCCGATTATACATGCACGGTCAATGAATAGAGATTTGTTTACCGTCCGGCGAAACGGATGCCTATTAATGCGAGAATAGAGATCGGATTCTCTAGCTGTTAGGTCATTTTTCCTATTAACCCCTTGCGCTGGAATGACGCGCCACACCAATATAAAGGTTAAGGTTGATCTGAAAGAAATAAGTTCTAAAATATGTAAAAGAAAATTGAGATCTGGCTACCATGAAATCCTCGAAACTGCCAGGCAAACAGAAGGTAAGAAGAATATTTTCATCGTCGTTCGTACAGTGACACCAACTAATATTTTACTAAATTTTATATTAGATTCAATATAAAGGTTAAGTTTGATCTGAAAGAAATAAGTTCCAAAATATGTAAAAAAAGATTGTGATCTTTCTACCATGAAATTCACGAAACTACCAGGTAAACAGAACGTAGGAAGAATATTTTCATCGCGACACCAACTAATATTTTATTAAAAATTTATTGGAAGTTTATTAAGTCGCAATCCTCCGAGTAGGTATAGCAAATGGCAAAGTCTATAAACGTTCAGCAAAATTTCCCGTGGATTAGAATATTACCATTTGTGGAGTCTTCGATGCGCCGATAAAGTAGTTAGAGTGGACAATTACCTCTCCCGCGAACACATAGTCCCGCGCCCGTGCACGCACAGGTCGGCTAGCTGGTAAAGTCCTTAATTAAAGCTTTCCCTCGTGGGCGAAATCGCTCAAGAGTCGGATTAGTCCTGCGAAATCCCCATTAAACTTAAAATGAATTTCCACCGGCCCGTAGATGCCCAGAGAGCAACTACATATGTATACGACACGTACGTGTGCACATGCGTATACAGGGTGATACACCTTCACACGTTTCTGAAGCAACCGTTGCGATTGAGTCGGGACTCCATTTGCGGACGGGAACATGGTTAACTTCGAGCTTTGCTTTATTTGACGCGACCTTCTTAAGAATTTTCTCCTTGAATGATAACAATAGAAGGGAGAATCGAGAAGCAAAATATGAGACGGGCATAAAGTGAAAAGACAAATCTCTTGTTAGGATACTCTGACAGAATGGAAAACGAAATTAGAAATACTGTGATTTCTCCATATATGTCGCCGAGGCCTGGATGATAAACGTCGCTGAATCATCCCCACTACCGCCGGGTATATCCCGTGAGGGGTCAAGGAGCTCGAGAGGCCTCGGACGCCGAGGAGTATTGTCGACATAGATCGAGAATTTACTGTATCTCTATTATAAAAATGCTGTGAAATATTCCTTCTTCGCTTTCCAGCGAGATACTGAGTAGGTACCGACCTAGCCATCATATTTTTTTATTCTTATCTTATTTATGTTACAAATTATTGATTGTACGTGAAACTTATATTAAATATATTCAATTTGTATATCATTTTGATTCAAACGAATGGGTGAAACTTACAACAATGTATTCAAATTATTTAAAAAAAAAAGAAAGATATTTCTATTTGGCTCCTACGTCTCGCAATTCATACAGAACATTTTGATTTTTCATAATGATCCGCAGTGTAATTATTACGAGAAATGTTCTTCCATCTTGATAGACACACCCAGTACATGGAGTATGAAGTCCGTTAACTAAAAGCTGAGAAAACGGCTCGCGCTAAATACAGCGAACGACACGTTCTCGTTATTCCATCCTCTGGTAACCGACGCGTTCACAAAGCCCCCGGAATCTTCAGATGTAGTGCTCCGTTGCATAATTGACGACACGAGGACAAGCGTAATTCGCCTCGTTTACCGGCCGTGCTCGAGACGAATAATAATCGTAAAACGACGATTTTAATGAATCGGCTCTCCGCTTAATTATTATATATCCAGAAGGGCAGGTAATGAGATTGCCGCGCTTGATACATCCGGAAAGTGGTGCCGGCGGTCCTCGAGCGTCATAAACTTCAGCAGCGGTGCGCGTGTCGGTGGACCTCGGCTGGCCGTTTATGCGTTTACCTTTTCCCGATGCACTTGTACCTGTGCACCGTACACTTGCCGTGAAGAGATTCGGAAACCCGCGGGAACCGTGTAATGCCGCGTTGTTTTTCTACAAAATATCTCGGTACATGCGTCAATCCCCTCCCCAATTGCGATGGCCATGATTACAGCGTAGCCTGAAACGAAATAAAATGTTTACTCGATGTATGTCCAAAACACGGGTCTAGCCAGGGACATACATCGGCCAGGAGATACCATTCTTTGAGACAGCGAAGCTCTAGGCATTTGGGACATATACAGGGTGCTCGACTGCAGCTGGGAGAAAATTTAAGGGCTGGTTCTCCAAGAAAATGTAAGATGAAAATGAAGAATAGAAAAGTTGCGATTTCGGCTTCATTTCTTAGTTATTATCAATTTAAAATTAGCCTAAAACGCGGCAACCCGACCAACAGAGATGCACGTTGCTTACGTCACAAAGGCGAGCGACAGACACGTATCCCAGGAGGTTCTCGCTCGCACCCAGTGTTAGGCTTTGACGTCACGCACCTCACACCGTCGTACACCTCTGTTGGTCGGGTTGCCGCATTTTAGGCGGACTTTTAATTTTTAATAACTCAAAAATGAAGCCGAAATCACAATTTTCATACTCTTCATTTTTGTCTTATATCGTCATGGAGAACCACCCCTTAAATTTTCTCCCCAGTCGAACGCCCTGTATATAGAGTAAACGCTGTATTAGGTTACCTCGCGATTCTTCTCCTGCCCGTCTCGGTTTATGTGTTTGAACATCCAAAATTTCGAAGCCGATTCAAAACAGAATGCAATCAAGAATAACAATTCACAATTCGCAATTCGCAAACATGATTTCTCAGAATATTCTCGTGGGGAAACGAAAATTCAAGCTTCCCGGCTATTTTGCGACGACAAAATAATACAACGTTCGAGTGTACACGGAGAGAATCTTTGCATCGGCGTAACTTTCGTTCCCACGAGAAGCTATCAAAGTTCCACGGCGCAGTAAAAATCGTTTCTCGCTCTTGTCAAATCCGAGTCGCCGTAAAATATTGTGCGACAGGATAAACGAAAGGGGAGACGATCAAAGTCGTGTCTGTTAAGTTCCACGATGGAGTCAATTAAAAGTTTCAGAAAGTTGGAATCTTTTCGCCGTGCGCACGAACCTTTGTAAACGTAGCGCGCGCCACAAATTTTCACTATGTACCGGATATTATGCTTCACCAATACACGCGAACGTTGAAATCTTTCTAGACGCGAATCCGGCCGTGTTGTTGACATTTTCGACGAAGTCTGAAATATGCTGCTTGTAAGAGGCACTTTTACTGGTACTGCCAGGGAGAGCGTGTCCTTAAAGTCGTTCAGATAAATTTACGTTCAAGTGGATAACATTTAACAGGAAACCTGCAGCTAAACATTCAGTGTGGCTTCACAGGGTTTTGTATTGGTCGATCAGAGACGGCCAAATATAATGCGTAAACTACGGATTTTATTATATTTTTAAGGATTAAAAGAATTCAAGAAAATAAATTAATTATTTTCAACATACCGGAATTATTAACGAAAGAAAGGAACGCCTGCTTAGCTCCTGTTTTGTGCAATCGGTGCAGAGAATTTGTATTTTGCATAAAGATCAATAGCCTCGCAATTTGGGAAAAAGCTGAAACTTTTTTAACTCTTGGTTTTCATCTTAGATTGCCACGAAGAATAACAACGCAAACATTTTCGTATATGTTGACGAACATCCTGCTCTTAGAAAATAGTAAACACACTGTAATCAAATCGATTGTTTATATTTGTAAGAGGAACAGCTGTCTAGAGCAACGCGAACCATTTCAGTTTTGGCACAAGAAGACCCGAAGGTCCGCGTATTCGAAGCTGACCTTGATGAGAGACCACCAAGGAGAAGTAGATACTCTCGCAGCGACACAGCGAGCTCTGGTTGCGTTTTGGTTGGAAACTACAGGGTCAACCGCAGACTCTGTTTCTCGGAACGTCCTTCGTCCTTTTGCAAGGGTAGACAGCGGTTCACACACCACCCTTACCACTACTCTTGTATCCGGAGGGAAACGCAACCTTCGCAGCACTTCTAGAACGCTACATTTTTTTTCTGATACCCCTCTCGGATGAGGACGTGATAACACTTCCCACGATCCCATTTGACCCACAATTTCCCATTTTATCCTGCTCTTCTTCAAACCGAAGGGCTAGATGTTGTTGTATTTACAAGGGGTTGCGATGATCGTCTCAACATTTAACCCCTGTACATTTGTCAAGAAATTGCAACACTTATGAGAGCTGACTTTAAATTGGTAAGAAAGAAAATTAATGATTCAAAGCAAATCTCTGTTCTTGAAATTATTTGTCGCACAAGTGACAGTTTAAAGAATGAAAAAGTGAAGAGGGTACACATAGAAAAATTGATACTTCTGTAGGTAATGTATGCAATTCTTGAGTATCCACTTCTAATTGCTTTTAAAAACGTTTTCAATGTTCCTGTTGACATGAAGTAAAATTAGTACAGATTTCTAGCTTTTTAGACAATTATGAATTGATTTACATTTACAGGATAAGCATATGCGTTGGAACTATGAAGTACAATGTTACTGAATGTGATAGAAAATGTTTGGCATCGACATAAGTGTCAACTATCAGTGTGTCCATAAATTGATTAAAATCAAGTCGACGTAACAGTAGCGAAGCAATAACAGTGCCGTGCAAATTACATCGTGCATGATTTTTAGAAGAAGTGAGGACGGAACAGTAACTACCCGTCGGTAACTACATTTCTCGATCCCAAAGGGCAAAGGATGGTCCTTCGTGCTTGAAATTCAAATTTTAATAGGATTTCTCGAGAAACTGGATGCTGGCGGAAAGCATTGTCATTATTTCTTGAAAGAATTCGAGTGTCGGATAACTCGGGATCGCAATGGAAAGGAATAAATGCGATAAAATGGTTCCGTTTCTAGTATCCGCGGAAATGCCTTTCCACCGTTGCACGTCCTCCTATAAACATTTTCTTACGATCGCTCCTCTGGATAGTTTAAAATCTCAGCCTAGTTGTTCTGCATGGAAGTTGCACACTTCTCGCAGCCAGCGCAGTTTGTTCGCGTTGGCCTACATTCTCTACTGAATTTTATTGGCGGCCTTTAGACCGTTTGCTCTGCTTTCGCGAAACATGAGTGCTTTCGCAGAAACAACCGTAAAAACATTTAACAAACACGGTTCTTGCGAGTGAACCGCAACTACCGGGAGACCGAATCTTTTAACGTGTTCGAAAATGAACTCTCTGCTAAACAATCAACTACCAGAAATGTTAAGTTCATATAATATGAAATGTCGGGTTTCAAATAGTTTGCAATTTGATGCGAAATCCAAAATTCCATATTACGCAAACTCGGTGTTTAACAAATCAATGTGAATCATTTCTCGGGCGAATAAAAAAAAATTTAAAGATTGCTACAGTCAATCCGCTTGTCGCATAAGCGGTTTGAATTACTATAATGGGTTTCTATCAACTTTTACGGGTCTATGATGAAAGCCAAGGAAATGTTAGGAATTTTACTGTTGCCCTTTCATGAATAGATATACGCCTTGAAGAACACGACAAAATGCTGTTGCAACGAGCGCGCACTAACCTTCGCGTGTAATTTGGTATGTATTATTTTAGAATGCATAAAAATTCAAACGGCCTGTAAATTCTTATCATGCGCACGGGATAGCTTCTTATCAGAGATACCATTTATTCACGCTGGCCCAGTTCCTACAGCACGCCTTTCCTTCCATTGCTTGATGTACCACTGCATAGTCTGTGTACGTGCATCCACAATGCAGCTTATCACGGAAAAGATTTTATAAAGCATTTTCACGATACGCTTAAAATAGGACAGTACCGCCATCGGAACGAGCAACATTATTAAAAACGAAATAGTCGTTACAGACGAATAATATACCTCCAAAATTTTCCGAGTTTGTAACGCTTTTAATACCAATTCACTGTACACAAAAATGAATTTTCTTCTTATGTGATATTAAACTGTTTGGTACACGGGTTGAGTCTGCGGGACCAAGACGAAAGTTGTGCATTATTTAACTTTAAATTCGTTTTCTTCTCTTGTAGTAGCGTTTTGCGATAAAGCGACGACCCGGTTACAACCAGCAAGAACAATTGTATTTATGTAGGTGAAAGATTTTCTATCTGGACATTGTAAGTTCTATTCACCCGTACGCTGGGGGGTTAAGCTGCCGTGTAAACGATAAGATTGCACACGAACGTACGTACAATAAAACCTTTTCCGAATGACAAAATACATGCGCGATACGTCCAAACATTTGTTCTTCCCTTCTCGAACCGAAATCGTATAACAGAATTGCAAAAGTGAATGTCGGCATAAAGTGATTATGAAAAGTCGGCAGACAAGCGAATTATACTCCGTTTCGTCGCTGTCTATTTATATGATTATCTTCATTCGTTCCCTTCCGCTCCGGTTCGTTCCTTCGTCTGTAATTTCAACCCCGCGCGTCGGTTCCCTGTACTCCTTTTGCATTGCACATAACACCAAATCGGATTTAACGAAGCAATGCGTACCGCACGAAATGTAATTTCCAGGTAAACTAGCGGCAAAGGTCCACTCCGGGCGCGGGCATGATTTTAATACGGGACGTATAATGTTCCTCTCGAAAGCTCCGCGGAAAACGAAGCAGATTAATTTAAAACTACGTTTCTAGTGCGGCCATTACAAAACCGGCGAGACCGTTTCCAGTATCGTTGTTAATACTGCTTAACGCTCATTCTCATTGTCGTCGTAAAAAATTAAGCAATTGAAGCATAATGTCTCGCGACGCGCGAGAGAAACGTTTTTTTCCCCCGCGAACCGACAATCACATTGAACTGACAATGAGCTTCATTTTACGTGCCTCGTGATAATTTTTTGTAATGTATCCTCTCTCTGATGTTGTTCTTCGTTTACTGCAGAGTCCGCTGTAGCCGTGCCCTGATTGGTCCGTGGTTTTCATCAATAAGTCCTTAACCAGTTAACTGCGGAGTTTAATTAAAAAAATCCCGCTATTATAAACTTGACGAAGAAAGTAAAGCAAAATGAGAAAGAATTACATTTTTATTCGATAAGAAATTAACCCTTAGCACTCGAATGGCGACTGTAAGGCGCCAATAAAAATTGCTGTATCGTTATTGAACATAATTTTTACATTATTAAAGTTGTTTGTCTTTAACAAGTTACTAAAGTGTTGTACGAGTGTTGTTCTGTGTGTATAACATGAAATATATATATAGAGAGGGAAGATATTGTAGGTCGGAAGAAATGTTTCTTTTCGGAGTTAAAATAGCTTCGAGTGCAAAGGGTTAACAATGCATTAACGTCAACCGCACCGCAACAGAGATTTGGTCCGACGTGCATACTCGTGAAACGCGCTTAACTGGTTAACAGAGCCGCTGAGAACATTATCGCACAGGAAAAAGTAACTTCGAATCACCTCAGGAATCACCCCTCTCGAGGAAGTAGAACGTGTTCGGGTCACCCTGTATAAACTCTCGCATCTCGAGAAGCGCTAAGTTGGCGATGCAGAGTCGAACATTCGAACAACCTCCCTGTGCGGCCGGGTGGTCATTAAAAGAATCCCAGTTGCATGGATCCGGTTTCGCGTGGAGCGACTCTCGAATGGCAGCGATACTCTGGCAATTTGAAGCAGCAGCATCGAGACGGTACCTACAGAGAGAGAGAGAGAGAGAGAGAGAGAGAGAAAGAAAGGTAGAAAGAGAAGTCTGGTCGCCGTGTTTCTCTGGGTGACCGTAAAATAAAGAACAATAGGAAACTGGGGTGAAATAACAGTGAAAAGTGAAAAGGCTCGGAAGCAAAGCCGGGAGGAGAGATAAAGGCTGGGCGAAGGGAGCCGGGGAGGGAGATAGGGAAAGGGCGTGCAAGAAAGTGGGCCAGCCAGCGCGAATAGATTGCTGCTCGGATAAGAAGAGCAGCTCGTGTGCATTCCGTCCGGTCAGAGACAGGCAAGGAGCTATTTTCTCTGGAACCGCCAGCTATCCAGCTTCGCAACCACGACCTGGGCACGAATGGGGTAACGTAACGGCACGAAACCTGGCGCTAGCAAAATATATGGCCGGCTCGTGGCCACGGCGATGCTTGCGAACGCTCGCATGCTAAGGGCTGTGTGCTCGTGCCACGAGGAGCCCTCTGCACCCCCAATTGTCAGCCGGCAACGTCCGCGAGCTCTAACCCGTTTACCGTTAGGTACCACGCTCCTAAGCCGCTTACGCCGTTCCGTTGCACCTTTCAGAAAAAAAAGAAATCGTCGACGCTAACACCCACCACCACCGACGACGACGTGGGCGACGACGTCGACGACGGCACGACGTAGATAGTGTTTTGCTTGACGTCTCGAACCGCGGATTGTGCAAAGACGCTTGCACAACGTCGCGCACGCTTTTTAGTAACCCGATTGGAAACCATCGCCGCGAACTTCTTGCTCGCATATTTGCCCATCCGGATTGCCATACGTCTTCAGACGGATTTCTTCGCGCGCAAAAAGAAGCTATTAACAACATGTTCTCTGTGCTATACCAGCCTGCTCCACCGCGGCTCAAACACCGTCTAGCCGATACCGATGTTTGAACCTCGTGTTTCAATTATTCGAGCCTTTGGCACACACCGCGTCGAATTAATTACCGGAGAATGAATATGAATGTACACAGTATGCATTTTATTTACGGAAGCAAATAGGTGTATATGGATTTACACAATGCGCGTACTCTCTCGTGTTTCTTTTCACGTTACGCGTTCTCCCCTGTTTATTTTAACCTTTATTATCTCAGTTTGCATCCACTGTTTCCTATTCCGGGCTCGCACGATAAAACTGTAATAGTAGAAATAACGAAACAAAAGCGATGTACAACAGAATCGATCTGGACGTCGGATTTAACTTTTTTTTTTTTTAATTTATTTATTTATACAGGTCGCATCAACAACTAGGTCATTAGCGACCACAGATATTATATCATAATGTTACATTATTATATCTTTGTACTTAACATATATGTTACTTATAAGTATACTGAGGAGAACAAATTTTGTACTTGTTATATGTATACAATATTACAATGTGTAAAAAATTTTTGTGGATTTTAGAAATTTTAAGATTTGGTCTATATTCGACTTAACATTGAAACAATCACTTAAATTGTTGGGGATAGCCAAGCGTCTTCTTTGGAAGGAGAAAAGAGGGCATTGTAGGATGAGATGTTAACTTGTAATCACGGAAATGTTGCTGTTTCGATACGGACCTCAGATCTCAAAATCTGCTGCTTCGATCTCCGAATGATCTATGAAAATGCTTCCGCGCGTGTGCTGCTTTTGTGCCCGTGGTTTGCGAATATGTAGAATATAGTAAGAAATTATGTATACTTGTGATAGGTTACCCCAAATCGATACTGAAAGAACCTTCTTCATCCGTACCTCGTTTATACGAACCAATTTATGCTAAACCTTATATACAGGATGTTCGACTGCTGGTGGGAGAAAATATAAGGGGTGGTTCCCCATGACAATATAAGACAAAAATGAAGAGTAAAAAAATTGTGATTTCGCTACGAAGCGTATTTAACAAGTTATTAGCAAATAATGGTCAGGCGTATTACTCCGTCAGATCTTGGACCAAAATTTTTCCGAGTTCCATCACTAAGAGGAAACTTTTTCCGTAATATCACTATAATACAGGGTGTTCGACTACAGGTGAGAGAAAATTTGAGGGGTGGTTCTCCATGACGATATAAGACAAAAATGAAGAGTACAAATATTGTGATTTCGGCTTCATTTCTTAGTTATTAACAATTAAAAATCCGCCTAAAACGCGGCAACCCGTCCAGCAGAGGTGCACGTCGCGCTTTGTGTGCCTCACAAGAAACCACCTAGCAGGAATGCGGGTATAAACCGTCCGATTGGGTCATTCCACACGCATTTTCGGTTCTAGTCGAATCATTGCCTAAGGTGTGTGACGTCAGAGCCTAACCATTGGGTGCGAGCAAAGACCTCCTTGGACACGTGACTGTCGCGCGCCTTTATCACGTAAGCAACGTTACACCTCTGTCGATCGGGTTGCCGCTTTTCAGGCGGATTTCATTTTCCTCTTATATTGCCTTGGAGAACCACCCCTTAAATTTTCACCCACCTGTAGTTGAACACCCTGTATACGAACTCTTAATTTAGTAGAAAATATCAGAATTTTATAGAAAAATGCCCAGTATTTTTACTGCGCTGTAAAATTCTTCAGAAATACTCGACGCGCAGTACTTTGCTTATCATCGTTACACTAGCTAAGAAACAGGCACGTAACAACTGTATTACGTACTATCACTAAGGGTGTGCGGCAGGTCGGGTTGGGGTGGGGGTGCCGAAAGTTTGTAATTCTCGGGTATCCGAAAAGTTAGACTGCAAAATTAGATTAGAAGATCGCGAAATGGCGTTATGCTCGTGTGGTCAAACATTTTTGCAGCTTCGGATACCCGACCATTGCAAACTTTCGGGTACCCGTACACCCTTACACTATACATGTAACAGAATGACACAAGTGACTCTGTAGTTGTATGTTGGTGTCGCGAACCGCTGCTGCGAGTTATTGCCGCGAAAAGTCGCACGTTAAAAAATTCATCGGGGCCGTCTGCTAAATTGCACCGCTGAACCGTAGGAGCCGAGAGAACGAACCTTGTTCGAGAGGGAATCCATTTCTTCGGACTTCTCGTCCTGGTAGGATCAAGCCATGCAGCAGCATCGATCGCTCGGGAAAGTTCCGATCGCATACATATTCGGTCGTTTTGGCGAGCGAGGCAAGCAGAATTTCCATCACGCGATACCGCAACGAGAACGTCGAAGATCCACGGTCGCGATACGTGCTCGTGAGCGTGTGAAGATCGCAGCCACGTTAAGCTGCCGGGGAAAGAAAAAATTGCGACATGCTAGCGCCGTCATGGCAGCGATAATACCTGCTTAGGAAACGATTATTCTGACGGGGCTGCCACGGGGAACATGCATACGGCTAGTTGAACGCGTGTAAGATACCGAAGTTACCTCGCGGCTGATATCAATTTTCATGCGGCTACACGCGGCAACGTCAGGGAATGGTGCTTGAACTTCTGCTTACGAATGCTAATGTTATGATCTGGCTTACCGCCTATAAAGTCCCACTGATCGTCGACTTTAGTAACGTGCTGCGTTTTATTGGGTACTCTCGCGCTGCATCCTCGTAAAGCACAATGGAACGTTGTATCGAGCTTTGTCGTCTCGCTATTGTACTGTTCGAATGGGACGTGTTCGTAACGTTATACAACTGCTAATTGTAACAAGAACGAATCTCTGCTGACTTGTCTCAAGGCCGCAGTTATAATAAATGCGTTTTCGACTGCATTTTCTATCGCACGGAACCTCATTATACAGGGTGTTTCACCTAACTCGAGCATCTAAAACATCTCGTTTGGTCGTTGAATTCGTCTTGACCTCGGCTATCATATAGCGATAATAAAAATATATCATTCTACTTAAAAAAAAACTTCGATGACCTCGAAATCTCAAAAAATATAACATTGAACAAATTTTTATCATAATATTTGCCCTCCTGAACCAACTAATGTTTTCCTCTGACATTCTTTTCTATTATAAAAATCAAGCGAGATATTTTAGATGCTCGGGTTAGGTGAAACACCCTGTACAGGGTGGAGCGAAAATCGTAGAACAGCGCAGAGGTGATTCTACATAAAAATTAGAATCGCGAACCCGATGGATCTTTAAACTCGATTTTCTCGAAAACGAGGAGTCAAACGAAAAAATGTTATTCCTTTTTGCGATTTTTTTACATGTTGAATCACCCCCTGCCCGCTTGTACTACGATTTCTGCCTCACCCTGTGTACCCTGTGTTCGACTACAGCTGGGAGAAAATTTGAGGGGTGGTTCTCCAAGACAGAATAAGATGAAAATGAAATCCGCCTAAAATGCGGCAACCCCACCAACAAAGATGTACGTTGCTTACGCCATAATGGCGCGCGACGGTCACATATCAAAGGGGGTCCTCGCTCGCACCCAATGGTTAGGCTTTGACGTCACACACTTTAGCCAATGATTCTACTAGAACCGAAAATGCGTGTGGAATGACCCAATCGGATAGTTTACACGCCGAATTCTTGCCAGGTGACTTCTTGCGAGGCACGCTGAGTATCAGTCACGTGACTGTCGCGCGCCTCTATGGTGTACGCAACGTGCACCTCTGTTGGCCGGGTTGCCGCATTTTAGGCGGATTTTTAATTGTTAATAGCTAGAAAATGAAGCCGAAATCACAATTTTTTAACTCTTCGTTGTCGTCTTATATTATCATGGAGAACCGCCCCTCAAATTTTCTCCCACCTGTAGTCAAACACAGATTAGAAGACTGATCAAAGACAGATTAAATAACAGGCTCGGAAACAAATCAGAGTAAGACCAATTTCTGGTATTAATTAATTGGAACCACAGCGGCTTGGCTATATTTTTTTCATACTTAAGTTTATATGTATGTTGTCAGTAAATTAATACATTCTTCCGCAATTCCCCACCAACTTTTATATCCACTGGTATTCTTTTATAACAAAATTTTGGAGGACTTAATGCAACCGTCATGTCACGCAAAATTCCCAAGTTTCTCCTTGGTCACTATAGTGGCCACCCCGGGGCCCTCTAGAGGTTTAAGCCGAGCAACCTGATGAAGCTGTTCCGTCGTGGTATAGTAATTTATACAGGCGTAACAATCTTCCGAAATCGTCGAGTCGGGGATGATCGATGAACTTTCGACGCGGCTTTGCCCTGCGTGGAGCTTTCCCCCGGCATTTCGTGAATCATTAAACCCGCGATCGCGCGGAAGTTGAAAGTTACGGTTGCCCCGTCGCATCCTCGATGATTCGCGCTTTTGTTCGAAGATGGCGAAGCAGCCCCGACGTCGGTATCGCGGCTAAATTGGATTAATCCCTTGCTTAGCAGCGGGTTCGGGCCGTCGAAATAATTCGCTTATCAGGAACAGACGGTGTAGGAAACCGACGATGACTGCGACGTTGCCGACGACTCCGGCACGTCACAACGAATCTATTCGGCTGTTACAGCTGTCGAAACTATGAAATTCAATGCATCGAATTTGCATGCTAATCCGGCCAGCGTAAACTCGGCGTGTGCGGGCCGCTTCGATCCGTCCAACATAAGTTGTAATTCAATGAAGGCGCTGCCCGGTATAACCGAATAATTCGGTTAGTTGGTAACGTCATCGCTACGATTTGCCGAGAAGTATTCCATGCTGGATCCAACGAGACAAGTCGGCGTAGATAAACAAAACACTGGCCCGTCCTTCGCTAATTATCTGAGAAGTGGATTTTCAACTCTGTCGCGCACAAGTGGCTACTACGCGCATTTGTTTACCTTTACTGACTCGACTCGTTGGACGATTGGAACTGAGAAACGATCTTATGCACTCGTATGTTGACCTTGACTCGACGTCAACTTTATCCACAGGAAGTTCTGTGACGAGTATGAGCTTTTTAAATTGCGTTATATATCTAAATATATAATTTTTTTAGTCAGATCGGAGCCGGTCAACGGGCGGTTCATGGGTCGCACACTGCATCGCTCTCCTGTTTTCAGTAGCTACCAGCGTCTCCCACCATTGGATTAGTATCCTATGACCTGCCAGATCAAGACTTGTCCCCCCACTCTAATTTCCCCTTCCACCGCGCTAGTCCCCACGCTTCCACCGTGAACCGGTCACGTGACGTGTTTCGTCTCTGTCGTGCATACTCCGGTACTGGCAGAGAGGGTAACTTCTTCCCCTCAATTCGTGCTCCCTCCCCTCATCTGGCAACACTGCCCAGCCCCCGCTCTGGAGATAAGGTTAAGCTAGGAGTGGTGTTGAAAAGTGGAAGAACCGGCAAACTATAATGTTGGGAATCGTGCGGCGACGGCGGGGAAATAGGCTCTAACTTAGATAAATAGTATACAAGTATTCAGTTATTTTCAATACAATCAGTAAAATCAATTGTTCAAAATTAGTACCACTGAAGGAACTGTCAAACAAAAAGACTTAAACAGTCAGGAAGTTGTTGGGAACGAAAATTGTACAAAAATTCAGAGTTCAAAGGATTAACTATATTCAACGTTTGCCGTTGTTTGACAGGACAAAAATTGTTCGATTTATAGTACACAATTAAATGCTTGCGTAAATAATACACTGCTGTGTAATGAAGTTAAAATTTGTGAATGGTAAAGTTACCATTATCCGAAAATGTTTCGAGAACAAAGCCCTTTATAAAAACCAGCAGGTGTAAAACTAATTTTTCCGTAATGACCGCGCTTTTCAGCTCAAACTAGATACTGTGCATAGGGGAAGCAATTGTTGCCACAGTTACAGAGTTCTACTAATGAGAAGACATCATTTTGCGCGAGGAGCATTAATACTCTAAAAAAACGCTTACAACGTGACCGTCTGTAATTGACCAGAGATTCTTTTCGTCTGCCTTTATCTTCTGTCCTATACGATTTGATAAAATTGTCTGTTTCGAGTTCTGTCGATAACACGGTTCGCAACACTGTAGAGCAGCGTCCTGTTAACTTTTCCAGGATGTTCTCCTGTTATTTACATTTCGTAAGTAGCTTCCCTTTTATTGTTTGTCCGACGTATTTCAGTGCTCGTTTCCCCTGTCACGGAGAAAAGACAGATTCATTACTCGTATTTGGTAAGCGAGTTATGGCGGTCCGGTGAATCGATATTTAATTACGTAAATCCGAGATGAAGTAAACAAATCGGATAGTAGGAATGCCTACCGCACGCGAATCCTCGGCGGTTCGTTTAGCGGATTTAATTAAAGTGTTCCTGCGTCCGTGCTACTGGTCGGACGCAAAATTGTATATTAATTGGAAATTTTTATTTTCGTATTTTAATTTCGAAATCTGTGAAGAATCGGCGAGTGACGGTATTGAAAAAAATCCGACCACGATTGCATCATTCCATGTTATGCCATAATATTCTCCTTTGAGGGTTGAAGGGAATTAGACGCCGTGAATTATGGTAGATTACTCATCGCAGGAATCATTGATTCTTTTCCCTTTAGTAAGCATAATATTTTTCGCATAGAATGTTGTATTTGAATATAATTAATTGCACGATATAATAAATACAGAATATGTATCTAAGACACGGAAACAACGAAGCTTGCAAATAGTGGCGCGCATGTTAGCGTTGCGATGAGTTGAAGTTGAGGTTTTAATTAACGCAACATGTTAATAGCGCGCGTAGCATGAAAAGCTTAGCGATCAGTTAATAGTTTATGCAGGGTGGCGGGAGGGCGATCCTTTGCAATGTCACGTATTGATGTAAAAGTTAATGGTCAATCACTGAGCGAGCAGTTACCATTTGCGTAGCGCATTTTTTACGAGGCTGTTAAGCAGCCGTGCCGATGATCGACCTCGTGCCAACTAAATTATTTTGGATCCATGTCGTTCAAAAGATATAACCTTTTTAGTGGGAACTTACATTGACGAAAGGAGAAATGAAAATGTCGAGTGGGATTTAACCGGACACATTCGAGCTGAAAAATTGAAGAGGACCGACCGGTTGAAAAAGGGCAGTAGGAAAGAAAAATGGACAAGGATAATAGATCGTTGAATTGCACCGGAGAGCGAGGTATTGCCAGCAAGGGAGATCGGAGCCGCTGTCATTTTCAATTTCGCGAATTAGCGGTCATACAGATGCATGATTTTGGTAATTAATTTCAGTAATTGGTTTTCTACGGTTGAATAATTTATTTTGTATAATTACCTTTTATCGAGTATTAAGCCTGGATAATGTGCCATATAATGCCGGCAACGCATTCAGCGATCAATGGAACGAATCTAGATACATGTGCGAGAGTAAAGGATCAAAAAGATATTGTATTTCGCTGCAACGTAGATCGTAGTTTCATCAAACTGCACAACGACTACTCGTAATCAAGTAGAACGGTCGAGATTATATCCGACACTGGTGTATTTCATTCTTTACTATCAAATAAAATGTTGTTTTCAGAAACAATGTGTTCTTATTTGAGTTATATTTCACGACTGCTAAAATTGTTTAAAATATTGTAAAAATATTACATATCCTAAATCTCAATTACCGATTCCGATTCTATTAAATATTTATAATATCACCAACTGATAGAGGAATTAATACTAGGCAGTTAAATACGAATCAATAATAATTTATTAGTTAAATTAACCACTGAATTTTGGACTGCAAGCTTGCCAAGCAAGCCGATTTCGTTTCCCGTGTGTAACGTTCTACCTTTTACAAATATAACGTTTTTTGAGCAATTATAAGTAGCTCTATTAAGAGATTAATTTGGTTAATCTTTCTAAATCGCTCATCTCGTATGCGTCATGCAAAAAGAAATAGTATACAGAATAAACGTTCAATGTTATCGCAAACTGCTCCATAAAATTTGTTATCCGTCACTTCGTATTGTTCACGCTTACTAGGAAAATAAAGTGAGAAATATCCAAATACTCAAAAGTTTGATATGCTAATTTTTTTATAGATTTTTGCATTTTTCTAAATTCTAACTAAATAATTTTTCAGGAGACATCCACTTTTAACTAATAAATTGATTAACGTTCATAGAATGTCCAAAACTTGTCGGACCTACGTAGACTTTTGTGTCTGACTGCAACGCTACAATTTGAAAAACGGAACTACTTCGAATGCAGAACGCGCTCGATCGATATCCGCGAATGAGATTGCTCTCACTGTCTCATTATACCATTTAGAATCGCTATCGTCGAGTTTCTTGGAGAAATTGTACACTGTATGTTACATAATAATTCAACGATAACCTCCCATGCCGTGGCTGAACAGGTAATTAGTTCGATGATCGGGGATGCCCATTAACTGTAACATTCGATTGCGTGCGCGCATTTATCAAGGATCGCGATTATGTCGTTATTGTCGGATACCCAGGAGTCTGCCACCCAGTGGGCGAAGTTTCTCTTAACGGTTTGTTTATGTCGCATGCGCACTGTTTGCCGCAAGAAACGGCAGCCGCACGGCCGCGCTCTTCCAGTCGTCGGGAAGCGTGCGGATCTTTTGCATCTCCGGTGACACGTTCGCGGATTTTCGACTCGCGACCGGTTCACCAGCCGTGATCAGCCGATCAGGTTTTACCGATTTTTCGTCACCGTTCGTTTCCCCGAGTGTGCCGTCGTGCGTGTCCGCCCCAGTTTTCTTTAAGTGATCCTCGGACGGCCGCCCGTTTTGGCGCGTGAATGTGATGGATAACCCAAAAAATCGAACGTCGATATTTTCGGCGCTGGCTGTACGCAAGTATCATTGACCGGTTTGAAAATGTGCTCCTTCAAGTCGAGAGTCGAATAGAGAACAGATTTTGCCGAAACGGATGGATGCGTGAACCATTTCCTTGTTGTACGATCGAATTATTCCGAATTATCGAATATCGAGAATAGTTTAGTGAGTTTGTCCAGCATGGTTAGTGAAACGTAGTCGAACGAACCGTTTAGTGTTAAGACTGAAGAGTTAGGCTATGCGTTAATGTAGTAGGTGTCTGGCAGGTTGTAGAATGTGAACGACAGTTGTATAGTTTGTGGGCAAGTTGTCGCGTAGCAATTAAAAACAGTGTTTCATTGTGTCGATTGGAGAGACTGATTGACTCGAATCGGTGCTGTATACTGATGCGTATGTGAATTCACGAAATTCCACGTAATACCGGATTTAGAAGAAACTGCAGATCTGACCGGAAGAGAGGATTACAAGGAACGTTGCCTCGTATGCTGTGCAACACGTCGTTGGTACGCAGGAAAAACAGTTTACTTTTTAGAAATAAACATTGCATGACACGGTGACTTGTTTCGTTTGTCTGTACATTTTATCTTTAACCGTGGTATTGGTTGTTATTACATGTGCATACATGTACAGTTTTATAATTCTAGTTTCGTCAGTCGCAATCGTTGTACGGCGAGGTTCGCTGTTGCAGGGAAAACTACTTTTGTCGCAATGAAATACCCACGAATTACAAATTAATGAACTTGTGCATACATTTCTACAAAACTGTGTAGAATTGGAAATGTTAGTTGCAACGACATCAGTGGTTCCATTAAATGCGACAAACATGTCAAGGTCACTTCTCTTTTCACGGTCGCATGCTCTACTTCTATGAAACGGGGGATACACAAACAAAGCATCAGAATAGCTCCTTGAAATAGAAATCTCTTTTCAATTTGTATAGATATAGGGTAAGGCACCCCAATTACTGTGGGGGTGCCAATTACTGTGCCAATATTAATTATACTTAGTTTTAAAGTATAATGAATATTAAAAAAGAGTTATATAACATATATGTTTACTTACTAACTGATTTAAGTAAAAATTGGTAGTATTAGTCTGATTTACCTCATGTTCGGACTCGTTTTAATCGGACGAATCTGGATTATCCATTGATGCTGCAATTATAAAGGTAAGACGACAATTAGCGAAAATAAAATTTTCCAGTCACGATATTGCATTCTTACCTTACATTGTATGTATTCATTCTCTATCCTCAAAGCACTGAGTTATGGGAGAACAGTGGTACTGGTTCGACCAAATTTATCCGAGCAGATTTTGTGCGATTTTAACCGAGCACGTTTGTAATTAGAATTTACGCAGGGAAACGAGAAGGATCTCGGTGTAGAGACCAAACAACCCGAACCGATCGCACGCATATTGTCTCTGGAGCACAATAAACATTCAATACCACATGAAAGCGCGCCGCGGTCCTCGGGCCCTCTATTATATTTTCAATTAATTAAAATCCTTCGGAGTTCCGTAAAAATATTTTTTTGGTCGCGCCGTACCTTTTCCCAGCTTATATTAACGAGTCTCCGGCGGTGGTGGCTTGCGAACGGTGCCGGGTCGTTCATTTTTCAGCAACACACGGAGCCATTTTATTTTTCATAGCTCCGGGTCATGCAGCCGGCGTCATTATCGTACCTCGGTGCAGGATCGGCTAATTGAAATTCGGGTAATGGACGAATCGATGAACGCTGCCGTTGCCTTCGGGCGAGAAGGTCGTTTTTGTCGACATCGTTACGCGGAATTTAATTTTCATGGTTCGCTAATTTCACCGCGATACTGTGTCGCGCGCCGCTGTTGCCACCACCGCCCTTCTGGGCTCCGCTATGGCTGTTTCCCTGTCGAAAGGGGGGCCGAAGAGGTGTCCCTTGAATCACCGCACCTCCACGGCAACGGTTTCGCGAATATTGCTGGAAATTATTAGGTTTTAACGGTAATGACTTTTCGTCGACAAGCGATCGGCCGTGCGGAGCTGGCAGATGCGGCTAGTTGATTCATTAGACAGCCGAGGTCTGTCCTAAGGGCCGCAATATTGCCAAGGTCTCGCTTTTCTCATTAACACCTTCGCCTTACCGCTACATTGTGCACCAATTTCAGGTCCATGGCTGACGAAATTCATGCGATAAGCCGATAAGGCTGATCTATGATATGCCCTTTGTGAAAGGGCCGAATGTAAGCCACATCTGCCATTGTATAGCTACTTCATTATCTGAAGTTCGTGACGGTTCGAAGCCTCGAAGTAATCGAATCAGCGTCGTGTTCTCGTTCCATTGATAGAAACATCGAAACATTCGGCAAATAACTCCAGCGAAGATTATTTGAAGGTCAACATACATCAGAGTTGCTGAACATGCCTATTAGCCGGCAAGGGCGCCCACTATTGCCCGTGGGCAAAGCTACGGAGCGGAGTGGGGGTAGGCCGTAGCACACCGTGTGACAAATACATGCTCGCAGGGGCGTGGCTTCGTGCCCGCCGTTCTGTGTATGCTCAGGGCAAGAAAATCGCTGCCCGTACGGGCAGACGCTGAACAGCTGTGGTATACATCGTTGTATTTGGTTTTTCATTAATTATAATATTATACCAATGAAAGTACGTCACCCCATTAATAAAATCAACGATAACCTTGAAATTTCGAAACATACGACCTTGAGAAAAAATCTATTCCGTCGTAATCGTTGCTCTTTTGAATCAAATATCTTCTTGGACGCACGTGGATTCGATAATTTAGTTTCGTCCGACGCTGTGCTCGGTATTAACGACGGCTATGCGATTAATTTCCAGGACGGCGCTCATGCGATACCTGAAATTCGCGTACGCAAGCAACGACGGCAGGGGGCGGGGGGTGTGGGTGGTAGTCACACGGCTAGATTTCGTAGTAACAACAACTCAGCGCGTTTAAGCGTCTTCCGCTGTGCCACCGTAATAAAGAGCTCCGTAATTTAAAGTGACCCATCCAGATACGGACTTATAAATTGTTTCGGCCGGCAGGGTGGTTGGCATTATCGCGTCATCGGAATTACGAATGCTGGGAGTCGTTCTCTCGCCCCTCTTCTCAGTCCTGGCTCTGTGTTACCCAGGGCCGTGGTATTTTTATGGTTTTCGGCGTAGCCATGGTATCATCCCTCGTGCGTGCATGGTATTCGAATGCGAGGACCACCGTCGCGTCGGTTATGCGGTCGTTCGAAGTGGATCGTTGGCCGAGAGATTGTCGGCTGTTTCAATAGACACTCGTACCGCATGACAGCAAATGGAAATTTCCATTCATATGCGGTGCGAATTCGTGAGAAATAATTTTCTTGATAATTTGTCTCAACGGTGTATTCAAAGTTCCATGTATTTCCCCCTTATTGAAATTCTGTAGCCAGATAGGGGAAATTCAGGGGAATACAGTTACCCTCTCCCTATGCCATTACCGGACTAATCACGGCGCAGGCGCAAACGCAACGCGAATTGGGTGCGCGCATCGCGTCACGTGACCGGTCCGTGGCTGAAGCGTGGGGGTGCTCGCCACCGGGGAAGGGGGGAATGGCGTCGTAGAAGGGGTAAGGTAGAGTGGGAGTAAAGTCTTGATCTGGCGACACTAGCTGATCTATTGTCGAAGCCTAAACAATGGGACTACGGGAGCGAGGAAAGTGAGGGAACGAAATTCATTTTATTCTCTCAAATTAATTGTACTCATGAACGTAATTTATTCATTGATCTGCCCTCTGCAAGTTGATCAATTTTGATATTAATGTACTGTATCATTTGTGCGGAAGCGTAGGTTTATCAGAAAATGAGGAAACATCGAGTACTAATAAGTAGTAAATTGCTGTTCTGCCTTATTTATATCCATACTCGTGAAGTTTGAAGCAGTATTGTGTAGGAACAAAGGTCTGATGGGGCCCAATAATCCGAACGCGAACTCCAATTATTCGAGTGAAAAACCAAGAGTAGTGGAGGGAATTATGTGGGATAGTATTATACGAATTGCTAGTTGTATGAAAAGCTTATTTTTCGATGTGCTCGCGTAAACGGAGTTCTACCGTTATCGACAAGTTTGATCCGAAGTGCCGATATTAAAATTATTTTCGAACAGACATACTGAACGATCACTACTCAAAATGGTCTAATATCTCTCGTTTTCCCCCACATTTAGAAAATAAAGAATGCAAATCGTATTCTTTGTCTTTGGAACAATGTAGCTACGTTGTGCGTGAGAAAAAGAATTTGTCAAGTTGACGCAAAATGTGGGTTAAGGTATATCCGAAAGCATATTTGGACACCGACCATCAGGAGGGGGACGTTTGCATATTCGTCGGGACGTCGTGACACATTCCGCGCGTCATTTTTAGAGGTCTCCGGAGACGTCGCGTTACGTATTCAAAAATTCATCCCGATCGGCCCTGAATCGTTCCGTCAGAATTCAGGCGTATCGAGAGGATGATCGAGCCCCTTAAATATGCATCGATCGTTTCGTTTTCCTGAGAGTTTCGGCAAGCGAGACACATCGGGTCGGCGACGTTCCGCGTTACGGAGCTAGTGAGCGATAAATTTTTCAGAGTTTTACGAGGCATCCCGAAGTTATACGCGATTCACATAGAAGAAGCCGTTTATATAGGGGCGAAACACCTTCCAGTTCGAGGTGTATCTATGCATCACGCGAATCGATGTAGATTCGCCTCTCTTTTACCCCCACGACCCCCCGACACCTTCTTTGTAACTCTTTGCATTGCTGATTTTTTCGCGCATGTTCGCGTTCGAAGTTCCCCGGATGATCCGATCGCTCTTTTCTCTTTCTGCGCGAAAACGTTGCCTTCGACCGTGAAAATTGGCCATTGCCACTTCACTCGAAAGATCTACCACTGACTGATTCGTGACGATGTCGACATTTCACGCGACATCGAATCCCATAAAGACTACTCTTCTATACTCTGTCTGTGCTTCAAGATTTCTCTCGATATAGTTTATACTTTCAAGACGAGCAGCAAACTTTGATAAGCGGGCGATTCATCATTCTGATCGAAAAATGAAATAAAGAAAGCGAGTTCACGAAGTGCCACGGGTAAGAAGGGAATACTGTGTGGCACATACAATATCCATCATCATTTTGCGATCCCTGTTGAAAGTATTCTCTAGTTCTACAGTTTCATCGAGCTCCGGTCTGAAATGGGAAAGCTTCTAACAACTTCGGAGAAACTGACTGTTCTAAATCAAATTTATCGCGAGAAAAATCGACACAGAGAATCGTCGAAGTGTAGCAAATCGGGTGAAGAAGATTTTCAGATCAAGATCAAACTTGAAGCTTTCCGAATCAACCCTTGTCGAAAAATTATTTTCGAAATCCTTCCAGGATAGAAATTTTCATAAAAAATCACAGAGCGGTTCTCGGTAATACTTTGAAGAATTAGTAATGCTGATCGACTGTTTTGGAAATTTAAATTATCATTCGCCACCTATAAAGCATTACACGATAAACATCGTGTCTCGATATTTGTTTCGCCAATTTTTTTAAAACGTATATTAATTTAGTTTCGGTTGCAAGAGACGCGAGACCGCGGAGAATAAAAAGTGAATCCGTGAATTAAAAGTGCCTCGATAGAAGGAATGTAAGAATGAACGCCATTGTTCTTCGACGAAATTTTCCCGAGCATATTATTCTACCCGGCCGTTTTCATTTTATCTTGGAGTTCATTTAATAACCTGGACAAAAACCGAATACGGTAGCTACTTCGACCACGAAACAAGATTTATTCCATAATAGATTGGGATTTACGAATTCCAAGAAAGGGAGTTAATGCAGGTGATCCGTATTCCTCGAATAACCCTTCCCCGCGCGGTTCCGAGAAAATAAAGAAATCAAGCGGGAGCGGATGGAAAAGAAATGGCACTAAATCACGCGTATCTATCTACCGCGGCGAGAAGGGATTTCACGGGAGGCAAGAAAGATTTCATAAAAAAAGAAAAAAAAATAAAAGAGCGTCCTTGGTGTTATCGCGCGTCCGATGACAAATCCTGCTGCTCGTTTTCCACGCCGAAAGCGGAATGAAAATTTAAGGATCTATTTTTCTTTTGATAATACTCGGGAAGGAAGGGAAAAGCGCCGTGCCACGATTCTTTTAATCGAATGTACTCCACCTTGCTGGAAAGAATACCAGCGGGTCTGATTGGTTGTTAGCAGACTGCGGATTTTATGCATTTATAATAAAAATTGGTAGATCGAATGCAATACTGGAAAGACAGAAGATTTTCGACTTCTTAACCCATTTGCATCATTAGCGTATGTGTACGCTCAATTTTCCTGGTCACTATCACTTTTTACTTGTAGTCATTTTTGTACTTAAATATAATAAAGAAAGAGTTTGGTGATAAAGGCCATCTTTCCATATTTCCTTGCAAATGGATAGATGATGATTAAAAGAGAAAATGTACTTTTATTTAAGCTTAGTTTCTTCCAATTGACTCGAACAATTTTTATTTTAAAAATTACGACGCCCCTGTGTCGTCACGCTAGCATTCTTTCCAGCAACGCACTATACATTGACCGCTCGATAAGTAGCCATATTTTGAAAAAAAAAAAAAATTGTCTGAAGGTCAGAGCCTTGGCAGAGAAAAAGAAACTGCAATAGGAGGGTTGTTTATTTTGTTCTCCTCGTGCAAAATGCTCCAAGTGGGCGTGGTCTCTTACCCCACAGGGCAATCTGTTCCTATACAGTCTTCGATTGCTCTACGTCCTTTTCCTCAGATCGATCTTCTCCGCAACAAAAACCCTTGTTGAATTCGTGTTCCCTGGATCGCAGGGATGGTTTCATTTCGAACCTTCGAAACTCTTCAGCTTCCATATTTTAATATCGTCACATAGAAATGCCTGATAAAATTAGGTTCTCGGGTGACACGAACGGTGCACAATCAGGAGGCATTTTAATTTTTCGGTGTTCGGTTCTAAACCGCATCGGTGGAAAGTTTCGTCCGAGGTGACTGTACAAACATTTATTTCCGAAGGTCTGTGTCGGTCGTTCCGATGAAGACGCGACGAAGGAGCGAGAAGACAGAGAGAGAATCCTGGGTTTTCCGGGATCTCGTTTGTGTTTGCGCGCGGCTCCTCGGAGGGAGGACACGAGTTCGGCGAAAGTTAGACGAAGAAGGGGGATTGCTTCAGTCTCCGCGTGGCGAAAAGTTCGTCGATCCCCGAGAGGTACGGGAATCTGCGTTCTTAGCCGAAGACGTTTCTATTGAAAGCTTTCTTTTCGGGTCGCACCTGACGGATCGACTTATCGCAAGTTTTGTCGTTTCCCGTCCTACCGCTCGAAATGGACGAAAGGAACGCGCCCGTGGGGGGTGGGGGGAGGGGGAGGGGGTGCTGAAGACGGGGGAAAGGGCGTGAACGAGTTCGGGAGAAAAAGCCGGCGGGTCTCATGGAATACGAATTCCCTGAATAAGAATAGGATCTGGATACTCAAGGTCGACGAGGAGCTAAGCTCGAGGAATAAAGTTAGTTAGAAGCGGCGAGAAGGCGCGAAATATTCCGTTGAGATTGGAAGAATTCCAGAAATACAGGGGGAAACCGCGGCCGCGGCCACAGCGCCCGTCGGCGAATAGATTAAAGATTAAAGAACAGCCGCGGAGAGGATTCCAAGGTTTTATTAAATATTCAACTATCTCCATCCATAATATATATATCGGTAATAGAAAAAACTGCAGCGAAGTTGGTTATCTTCAGAAGTTGCCTTCGCCCGTGCGCCGAGGAGAATTGAAAGTGAATTCACGTCTGGCGAAAGAGCCGCTCCGAGGGCCAGGCTAGACCCACGACCTCTCGCGCCCCTGAAATATTCCTCGCGAACACGATCACGCAAATTACATTTAAATGTTTCGCGGGAAGAAGTTATACTTCGCGGAAAGAATGGATTTGTACGTGCGGATAAATTGCTGCGAACTATGTCGGCACGCGCTCCAATTCAAGCCTTCGCACGCTGAAGTATCCAGTGCGAAATGCTGAACGCGTCAATCGTTTCTATTTCATAAAATTTTACTAGTTAGCGAAGTTGTTGATCTCCGTATTTCTCGATCATCGAGGAATCGATATTGTCTTGTTCTTATAAATAGCTTGTACAGATCGATGTCGTTTAAGTAGAGATCTGCAAGAACCCGAAAATGTCGGATACCCGATGGACGGCGGGTCGAGACGGTAGTGCCTATAGAGTCTGTTGATATTAGTAAGAAGTTTGTGTTGACAACCTTGAGCTCGTGTGCTTCTGACGAAAACTCCTTGTTTACGTTCCACGAAGACATTTTCACTCACGACATTCAATGTTTGCGAGTTTTGTAAATCGATTTCACGAGAAAATTGACTCTAGGACGTATAAGGGTATTGTTTTTAACACCCTGTATAAAGGTTACGTATCTAGTGGCAATGTGACACGATGTTGTCAAAAGTTCTTTACAACAGTACACTGTCCACGATATCCAAGAAAACTGCAGGCCCTGGCGATATGCGGGTTAGAACAAAGCAATGAATATTTGCAGTGGCGTGCACTCTCGTTTCTTCCGCGCACGAAAAAAATTTCGTTTAATTCCGTGCGCGGGGGCGAGGAGCGAGGTTCAGGGTTCATTTCGAGAATATGTCCACTGGGCATAGCATCAGGGGATATTGACACGGGGGATGGCAGCGTTGAACTTCTTGTAACACGCACGGAGACCTCAGAGGTCTCGGGCGAAGGGCCCTACACGGTAACCTTGCCCCCCGTCGTAAAAATGCAAAGTGTTCCGCGCGAATAAAAAGCTTCCCCTGATCGGCGCGAACCTCATGAAACTTTCAGAAGAAACGACTACAGCGCCGACAGGAGAGCGCCGCTGCGTACGGAATGCGTTGTCGATGTTCCTTCCTCCTACGCCATCTTTTTTCTTTCTCTTCTTCCCTTCCTTCCTCTTCGGCGTCCATTCGCCCGCACGGCCGTTCCGTATCCGGCGGAAGCGCGGGCTTCCGCTGCAACGCGTTACGTGACTACGTTGATACTTTCCCGGCGGCCGACAGTTTTACTCGAGCAGCTTCCCACTTCTTCGCGGGTGTTGCGTTCTGCGAGTTTACTTTCCTTCGCCCTGAATTCGCGCCGGGAACCTCCCCTCTTCGGGGAGGCCTTGCGTTAATAAATGATCGAAAGTTACCCGCTGGTACACGCAAAAAGACTGTTCCGTCTGACACGCTGACTCACCTAACACATGACACTTGAATCGATTTATTTGGATTTTATTAACAAAGCTGAGAATATTCCCTCTCGTAAGCGTTCACAATGACTTACTACTTTTCATCCTTTTTCTACGTTTACGACCTCGAGTGACCTTTGAACGACCTTGAGTGACGTTCGAATCTTCCAAGCACCTCGATCCGGAAAAGGTTCGTCTGAAATATTTCTTTCTATCTCAAAAAATATATTAGTTATTCAGGTGGCTTGTCTTAGGGGTGACCCACCCTGTATTAGTTGGATTATCGGTATTTCGATTTGAGCTTTACGATTCCAGTAACCCGATACCGGGATGGTAAGAGGCCTGGTCCAGTTTTTTTTTTAATTTAACGTTAAATTAACATACCAAAAATTTTAATTCAATAGAAATGAACAGCCAACATCGAATTGATTGATGCGGTTCTGGGACAGAGAGTAGGGCCGAAGCCAAATATTCGCTTTCCGAATAGATTGACCTAAATAGCCGATCACTCGGACAAAGGGACACGGTTCCACAAACCGGCCATTGTTCATTGCGTTAAACAGGATCGGATCGTGAGATTTCATCGTTGAGATTACAATTCGCCGGGGCCGATCATTTTGTACACATCATAGAGAATAATGGAAACATTGTGCTCGGCGGCAACGTCGTCTATTCTACCCGGACAGAAACCAATATCTGTGTCTCGAAATCCTTCTGGGAGTGGCTGATTTTTCGCTGAACGGAGATTCAAAGGAGTCTCTTCTATTTCCCGACACTGTTACCGGAAGTCTCGCCGGCGCACGTGGACTATCTCTCACGGAAGACGTGGCAAGCCTTTTCTGCGCATTTGACAATCCTGCACCGCAGACGGCGGATAGATGTGCGCCGGATAGCGGTGAGGAAGAGAGATGTTGCGTGCTAAATTCTTTCTTCTTTGCCCGACGACGGTCTTTACTCCCCGGTTTTCGCTCCCGTTCCCGTTCCCGTTCCCGTTTCCGTTCCCACCGGATGACGAGTTTTCGTGACGGGGGCTCTACGTGACGGTCCCGATACTCGTTCGCTCGTTCGTTGGTTGGTCGGTCGTTGCCGCCCTTCCTGCTTCCCCGTGCCTTATATCCCGGGGAATACCGCCCGGAAACGTTGGCGAGAAAGAATGGGTTCGGTCAAGATCGTTCCTTCGGCTACGTCGAGTACGTGTTGCGCCCCCGGCGAACCGACAGCCACGGTAATTGAAACCGCGTAATGCCAAAGCCGTTGAATTACTTAGATCCTGCGCGCCGCTCAATTCCCTTTCCCGTAAATTTCCCAACGTTGATCGTTTTATCGACGCGTGCGGAATCCACCTGCCGAATTCGGCAGATCAAACTACAGTAACGTCCCGGTACATGAATCGTTCGGGTCTGGAGAGAAGAGACTCGGCACCGCGCAGCTGTGTCGCCAGATCAAGACTTGTTCCCCCACTCCAATTTCCCTTCCTACCGCGCTATTCGTCACGTGACGCGTTCCGTCTCCGTCGCGCACTCTCGCGGTACTGGCAGAGAGAGGTTCAATAGATTAGTATTGCTTCGTCATATTTTGTTCATTACACTTAACCCTTAGCACTCGAATGGCGACTGCAAGCCGCCACTAAAAATATTTTTTACATTATTAAATTTGTTTGTATTTAATATATTACTAAATACTTCAGTATTGTACGAGTACCCATTTTCGTATGTACAACATGAACAAAAAAACATATAGAAGGGAAATATTCTAGTTCGGAAGAAATGCTTCCTGTTGGAGTTAAAATGGCTTCGAGTGGAAAGGGTTAATCCTAACGGAATGGAAAAAATTGAATGTGACCTGAAAAAAAGGACGTATCTTATCAATTTTCTATACCTGTGACAGGTATAGAATGAGCGTCTCATGTCGTTGATTTATTATTTGTACAAGATTCGGACAGCATTTCGTATTGCACGGGCCGCGACAGAAGGCTGTGACACAATGAAGAGTAAAAGACCGGCTTCTTCGGATAAAGAATTTGCCCGACTCCACTCCGAGTCCGCGCGATGTTATGGAGAAAAATTGGATTTCCATTCTCGCCGTCTCACAGCGCGCGGCCATCGCAGGACTTCCGGGAAGAGGAATAGCAACGACCGGGGGAGACGGACTCAAAACAAACGAGTGCTGTGTAGCAGACGTGCAATATAAATACTACACGTCCGTGTCGCTCGCGCAACGCTATCCCTCTTTGTCTCCAGCCATGAAACAACAATCAGTAGCTATTAGTCGATGAGGGTAAAGTCGAAGTAACTTTCACGTTTTATGGTGGAAATTAATAAACTGTCAGCTGACAGTTTTAGAGAGCTAACGTGACTGCGGATTGTATGCAGGTCTGGAAACAATGAACAGGCGAGACACAGAAGAGTGAAAAAATCAGATCACTATTGTATTATTTGTATCTTAATAAAATTGTTAACAGAAGACGTAAAGGTTCATGCATTTCCTGTTTCCGTTTTTATTTTGCATAAAGATCCAGGGTTCTAGTGAGAACAGAAGTATATTCTAAAACTTTAAAAACAACAGTATCGGTAAGAATTAAGAAGTTTGTCAGTAAAATGCGATTCAGAATAGCAATTCATCAGAATTTATCATTTGCCAAAATGTGTAGGTGCGGTATTCTTCCTATTTCTTCCTTGAGGCATTTCTGGTCAATTTTTACCAATTCCTTGAATGTAGCGAAGAAGAAAATTGCGAGATTTATCAGACAATCTTCGTATGGGAGAAGTGTGTGTGCCTAATAAAAAGTCTGGTACGGAATAAGAACATGATAATAAAAGGTTTGTCTAACACTCACGTTCGAAAAGCGACCCGGCAAGGGACGCAGTAATTAGACTAACGCTTCAGCGTCGGCGACGTTGAATTTCCCAGCACCGTTTAGCAAATGTCGCCGCGCAAAGAGATCGACTGGAGACAATTTCGTAGCAGAGCAACAATTTCTTTTGTGTCTCGAGCGACTCGTGGGGCTGGCCCGGGCGATGCGTGGGGCAAAGGCAGTTAAGATGTTATCGCATTTTCGCAGTGGCTAACTCAAGGGAATATCTCTGCCCTTCGGTATCATTCCCCGTTCTGTTTCTCGTCGAGTTTCTCTTGGCCGCAGCCCCTGTCCGAGCCGGCAAGTCCGATTCTTATCGATTTTGGCCTCGCCACTTCCAATCAGGATGGAGCTTTCGCCTTCCTTTTTACTCCGATTTCCGTTTCTTTCCATTGGTTCTTGAATCGCACTGAATCTTCCTAATGGACCGCTGTATCACGTATTAATGCCAGATGTTATTGGTTCCCTGGTCTGACCCGGTTTCCGCGTTATCGACGCGATCGTACGGAGTACAGTGCTATACACCGGACATTTTATAAATAATGCAGCACAAACGATTTATAATACCGCATAATCTTGCAGAATCTCGAAGAACGCCGCTCGGACAAAGAATAAACGCCCAGGCTCGAAATCTGATCCGCGAACGTTCCCCTTGAACTCGTCCAAAGTTGCACACAGTCGTGATAGAAAAGGAAACTATCATAAACTATTTCTGGATATCCTAGTCCGTGAGATTTGTCACCAATGACCAGCCCGACAATGAGTTCATAGCTTCATTAACACTAAACCCACCACCGCCGGTCAAAATGACCGGTTCCAAGAAATTATAAAGATGCTTTCGTAGGAAATGATTAAATAAATACATTTAGTAAAGCATGTATTGTAATACGAACCGCACGATATTCAAATAAATTCAATCTCGCCATTTTTATAAGACAACATGTATGAGTTGCTTTTAAAGCTCGGTAGGTTTAGTGTTAGCACGTTGGGTGCTATAGTCGAAACAACTTGTAATACAAGAACAATAAAATTTATTACGAGGTTTATTTTTGTAACGTTCTCACACCTGGTAGATCCCAATAAAATTCGGTTTACTTGGTAGATTGTAGTAGAAATTGATGTTCAAGCTTGGTAAAGGAAGTGTGTCACCCATATATGGTGGTCAAAGTGTTAAGGAGTGATCGATGCGAAGTGAAATTAAATGTAAGTCGGGGAGAATATTGCAAAATTGTATTTCACATTGGATTTCATTCTGTCCCGTTTCCCGTGGGCTCATAAAAATTCGGATTGCAGCGATGGGACATTCGTTCGAATTAAAATTGCCCATAGTATCGATATCATTTGTAATTTCGTCCAATATCTCTCGGCTGTACCGCAAAGTACTTAAGCCGTAGTGTCGCGTTGATTCCGCGCAACGGTGATCAAAATTCTGAATATCAGGTTTTACTGGCGTCCGCGTTCAGTAGGTGAGGAAGGCAAATCGATCCGCGTGTTCGCGGCGGTAACGATATCTCATCGCGCGTCCGACTTTTACTCGTTCCTATCGACACATCGGTGGCTAATGCTCGATTATCATAGAAACCGTGTGCGACATGCCGTAAAAACAGAGTGTAGCCGGAGCGTTGCTTCT